>NC_087201.1:134016578-134069078 GCF_015104395.2 Macrobrachium nipponense
CCTTTATGGGTAAGAATAATTGATGCAAGATGAAATCAGCCTCACAGCTGTTCCATTTCAAAGCCTAGATCTGCAACAACTGCTTTCGATGAGCCTTATAAATGCGTATTTTACTTATATTATTTTCCGTTAGCCTTGAAGTAAAGGAATTCTGTTGCGATACAGTATTTGATAATTACTTACTAATCAGGAACAAGACTGAATTTCATGACTCGTCATTTTTACTACACTTACAATAATTTTAGTTATGAAATGCGTATCTAACTATATTATTAATCTCTGCTCAAGTTCAAAGTTCTTATTAAAACATCAATGAAGCATTTATTATAATGATAAAATTCATCATATGTACAAACATGTTAGGCGTTATCACTCTAATGCAAATTTCTTCTCATGCAGAAAAGAATACATTGACACTCATACCGCAGACCATTCATTCCCTTAAGCTTCCTTAGTCGTCAATCAAAGATTTTCCAAAGAAAGAGAACACGCCAGAAATGACTGGAAGTTTGGTCTCAAAGAAAACATGATGATAAACCTTAAATTAACTTTACGGGCTGCTCTATGAGCAAGAGCCCGTGCTAGCATAATGTCAGCTTAATCAACAACAACAACAACAACTTAAATTAACAATAACTGACGCTACAATAAGGCTAGCACTTTATTCATACGATAAGTCAGTTTCAGTATAGCAATGAGTGAAGCAAGCAAATATTTTTTTTCGAATTGCCATGACTTATTATTATAATACAGGTCGACCCTGCATCGAGGTAAGTTACTACAAAGTTCATACCATTCGAAGTTACTCTCTCTCTCTCTCTCTCTCTCTCTCTCTCTCTCTCTCTCTCTCTCTCTCTCTCACTATATCTGAAAAAGAAGAGGCGTAATACACTGTCTTTATATCAGCTTGGTGTATCAATTAATGTAGTATATGATGAAAGCACTGAATCAAATTGATAGTTAAGAATGGATAAAAAGAAAACTCCTGGGAGGTGATAACTAATGAGTGTTCTTGAGGGATACAACTTTAACTAAACCTCAACGGCGATATAAGCTGTCCTTTATTACATATAATCTACTATCATCAATGCAACAATAAAATTACGTCAATTGGTGTCCAAAGGAAGAGTCCTTACTGCTATGCTCTGCTGCTTTGAGGACATACGTAACTATGATGGATTTTACCATTAAAATAAGATTTTGGCGAAATCCTTGTCGATCTGTAATCTAAATGATAGGGATTATTCGGCCAAAACTAAAACTGTAGGATGAAACATTTCCCCGAGGAAACAGGATAACGATATCAGACTATTTAAATTAAGAATAAATATGCATTGCATGATTTCCCAGTATACAGATTCTATTTCAACGTGTAGTAACTAAGTCAGATTCAATAGGGTTTTTGACTGGTAAATAAGGTAAAATATGGCCAATAACGTGTGGAGAATATAACGCATGCCAGAGAGAGAGAGAGAGAGAGAGAGAGAGAGAAGAGAGAGAGAGAGAGAGAGCAATTTACAGTATATTGCCCCTCATGATGACGTAAGAGGATCCACCCTCATACTCCCCAAGTGGATATGATGATTTCAGCTACTTTAAATCTTCCATTTATTTTTCATGTGGCCTCATGAGAATATGAAACACCTTTTTATACTTCCTTCCTAATTTGGCTAGATACAGATAGTATTACGCTTCGGCGAACAGATAAAAGTTGAGTCGTGTCCCCAGCTTCAGGGAATGACAAGAACTATTAGGAGTATTTGACAAGGCGTTCACATCAACACGGATATCCTTAATTACACGTGACTCACGTAGTGCCAGTCAAAGTGCAGCTGTTTTGCTTTGTTTTGTTTGTTTTCTTTATCGTTAGAGAAAAATTAGGATAAGCTTCTTGCATCGTGAGGCCTTACAGTTACATATATAGGTCAAAAGATGGAGTCTTAACAAGCAACTTTGTCATTTTTCAACTTCATATGGTTCGTAGCCTCTTAATGATTCTCTATGGACTCCTGAGGAGATGCTTCGTTTTCTGTCAGGTTCAAGAACATTAACCTTACTCGGTATTTATACTTTAAAACATGAAAGAACCGAAGAAAATCTTGATCTCAGAAAATAACTGATAGTCTACGAAACGTTGGGTTTGCTTGCGTGTTAATTGCTTTCGTATGGCTGCTATCGTTTCATCGTGTGAGAAATTCGCCGACTATCTCTGGTTACACCAAAGGCTTGCAGAGTAAGAACTATTATATGCCGATGGTGATGCTGTCTTCTATGCTACTCTGATTTTAATGAATATACGTCTGAAGTTTCGGAAACATTACTTGCGAGCTGCTGTGGTCTCCTTCAAACCCGCCAAAACATGTTCGCTAAAGATCTCAGTTTGATGGTCGTTAATTTCCAAGACGGACAAAAACAACTATTCGATCCAGCAGAGAAGACCAATTTGCGCACGCACAAGGAGCAGTATGGCCTGTTGGAGTTCAATTTGCGACCAATGATAAGAGGTTCTGCACGAAATCTTACACGCAGAGAGGGTTCATAGACCTTCATCGGTCCTCCTTGACAGAGGTCAATATGAAATTTGGTTGCTGAGATCGCTAATGCGGTAAGAATTTTGGTGGGTTACGAAGCCTACGAAAACAGGGCGATTTTTAAGGCGATTAACTGTCAAATCATCCGTGACCATCAAGATCCGATTCTAAAATATGTTGCTGAAATGTAGAATCGCCTACGAGCGCAAACTTACACACACACACACACACACACACACACAAAGACTGAAAAGTCAACCTTACTTGCGGAGGTGAATATTTTTGCACTTATAAAATTTTCATCCATTATCTGTGGTCATATTTCTTCTTAGAGGCTCACTTATTTCAGCGACCTACACTACTTAGTCCAGGTATCTTCGTTCCCCTTTTTCTCAGCACCATTCTTTGCCAGCATGACAATTATTGTACCCAGTAAGGAAAAAACAAGAATACTAATCAATCGCTGGAGAAGAGAGAGAGAGAGAGAGAGAGAGAGAGAGAGAGAGAGAGAGAGAGAGAGAAGAATAATGACCGCTGGTTTATGGTCAAAGGGAAATATTCTCTGAAGCTGTCAACGACACAGGTAGGCAATACGGGGTGACGTCATCCTTCACTAGACGCAATCCGCGTTTCGTACGTACGTACGTAACGATGAGAAAATGTTGAAGATCAAGGACGCAATTCATCTTAATGTGTTCCTACGTGACGTCTCCCCGCCCCTACCTACCCGTATTCCCATCAAACCCAACCATAACCCCATGCAACTTGCCCACCAAAATTTTTTTCTTAGCCATACCCACATTTGGGGTAGCTCTAGGAGGTGGCCACCCGACATGCTCCCTCCACAATCTTCCCTTAACCCCACGGAAGGTAAATTCAAGGTCAGGATTTTGGATTTAGCCCGGCGAAACCTTTCTGTACCTAGGGTTTCTCAACAATCAACTGAGTATTAAAAAAAAAAAAAAGTTATAACGCTGGTGTTTTTTACCCCCTTGAGAAAAATGCAAGATTTATCATTACTATTATCATTAGTAACAATAATATTGATATTACTGAAAGTAATAGTGTTAACATTAGTGGTATTGAAGGTAAGCCACATAATGGTTATTTGTTCTTTGTACTAACCCTCGAAGTTCATACAGTGTAGCAGCAGTACAAAAGAAAAGAAAAAAAAACAGGGAGGATGTAGACTAACGTCAAACAAAAAGATTTGATACGGCAAGTCAAAGCCGCTTCGTGTTTTCTATATTAGATGTGAATTTACTACAACTCGCCAACCAATAGATAGTATAAAGTAAAATGCCCTTCCCTTAATACTTTTATTATCTGCACAAATTGCTATTATGCTAATTCTGGCGTCTAAACTTCCCACTGCGCTTCCATTCCGCCCGTTGAAATTCAAGAGCGTGTCTCGTAAAACTCTGGAGTACAAAAGAAGAACGAATAAGAATTGAGCTTCATTATTTCCTGAGTGGGAGTCAAGATTCCCGTCAATGTACAATTTACGGTCTGATCTGGTAAATTATCGGCACTAATGGACATTCCGTGATGTTGAAGACGGAACTCCTTTGCATTTTATCTTTTTGTTCCGATTCGCTGACGTCACAAGGTATCTTATTCAAAAATTCAACTCGTCTATATAATCCTTCAAGATGGTCTCACGCTGACTCTTACCGCGCTACAGCAAAAAGAAAAAGGAAAACAAAAGAAAATCAACGACATTGAGGCTTAACTTCGTAACCTCTGGGTCGGAGTCAAGGAAATGGTTTCAAGAAAATGCAGTGGACTGTCGACAGAAAATAATAGTAGAAACATGGTAAAGAAATCCACAGTGTTTTAAATGTCGATATACATTATAAATATTATATAAAAACGAGAGCAGGTTCCCGAAAGCTTTCGTTTGTATAAATATATTTTAATATGTATATACATTGTGGATTTCTTAACCATTTTTGTTACTCATGCTATATTATGAGATTGCTATGAATAAAAACATGGATGCAACTCCAATATTTATTTACAAGACGATTTTTATTAATTACTGGAAGTATAAGTACCACATAATGTTCACCGACTGTCGTTTTATTCATAATAATCCAAGGATCAAATAATGCTTTCACTCTAACAATAACAAGTTTTGCTCCTGCTTGAAGTGTTTAGGCAAAGTGCTTCAGAAGACAACTTAAAATCATATTCAATTTTCAAAATTTTCCTATCGTGAACATTTAATGGGCAGCAAATCTTCTCCTTTTAATAAATTTTAATCAATATTACATTAAATAACTTAAAGGACCATAATTTAAAATTCAGTGGCAAATGAAAAGTCAATCCCAAATTTGATGGATTAAGAAAACCAGTAATAATGTCGTTTTGGTCAATCATCCCTCTCTTAGCAAAAATAAAATAATAATAATAAACAATAAATAAATAAAATAAAATAAAAATCATAGACGCGGAACCATAACAAGAAAACTCAGAATGCCACACATTCTGCTCTCATTACTTAGTCTAGCTATAAGACAATAAAATAATTTTGTATATTTTAGTATGAGTCTCGATATTGACTTTCTCAAGATCAACCTTTACGAAGTCGTTTCCAGACATAATTTGGACCAGAGAGAGAGAGAGACCTCACAGACCTTACAACTTGTTCGGGTTGCCCCAGGTCCCTCAGCGTGAGGCACCCTTAATGTCTACCAGAGAATTGCTAATGCATCTTCCGGTTTCTGCATCTTCCAATCCTGGATGGTCTTGGATGCAGCTTAGATATTTGTCGAGCTTACTCTTAAACACATCCACGCTCACTCCTGATATGTTCCTCAGATGAGCTGGCAACGCATTGAGTAGACGCTGCATTGTCGATGGTGGTGCGTAGTGGATTAATGTCCTGTGTGCTTTCCTTAGTTTTCCTGGTAGTTTTTGGCACCATTAATCTACCTCTGCTTGTTCTTTCTGAGAGTCATAATTTGGACCAGAGAGAGAGAGAGAGAGAGAGAGAGAGAGAGAGAGAGAGAGAGAGAGAGAGAGAGAGAGAGCTAAAAGCCCACAAAATTTTATGAATTACGTGCCGAAGAAAGGTCAAAATTTACAGAAAACTTTCCTGTTAGCCTAATCAAATACACCTGTAGAAGGCTGTATGATTCACCTCCTGCTTTCACACCCACTTTCTCTACTCTACTGTTCCTAAACCTGTTTCACCACATCTATCCCAAATTTTTCCTGGGTCTTCCCCCCCCCCTCCCCCCACCCCCGCCTCCAAAGCACTTCTTTTATATAGTTTTTGAAAAACCTATCATCATACAACCTCTACAAGCACAAAAACAAATTGCAAATCACCTAAGCCGACGCTTTACGCACTTCAACTGCACTGAATATGCAACGCAAACACAGCTTCAATGATATCCAAAGATATTCGGTTTGATTAGCATCACCATCCACTCTTGCCTTTCACAAGAGTTCGATGAGGAGACGATTTTTAATCGCATACACTAACAATGAAAATGGGTCGATCGTTTTTCTTTTTCCATCATGCATGGAAGATGATATATATGTATGTATAATATATTAATATATATATATATATATATATATATATATATAATATATATATATATATACATATATATATATCAGATATATATATGTCTTATCACATTACCGTGATTCATATATATATATACAAATATCCATTAATATCTAATTCGCTCTACCTCGGAATTATTATATTTTCACATTTCATATATGTTAGCGAATACGAGATCCGAAAACCGAACATTGCAAAATGAAATAAATAAAAAGCTCTTGCTCTTCAAATGCTTCGAGGACGCAAATGCTTCGTAGTATGAATGAAATTATGCAAATGTAAGAGAGACACGTGAATGCCTTTAAAGATTTTATTAGCCAATGATGGCGGCCACAAAAGGATGAAATAATCACATAAATAGGCCTTTTAACTGTCAAATAACGAGAACGTTTAAAGACAAAAAAGGCGCAGGCTAATGGGGGCCTGATAGAGGAAGAGGAAAACTGAAAAAGATTTTTTAAGCTTATTAAATCTAAATTGATAAATCTTCAAAAACTGATGACTTGTAAAATAGTGGCGTTGGCTACATTGGAACCATGCTAATGTAATTTGAATTTCAATGGGTTTTTTCCTTAATACTATCTAATAATATACAATAACTCGGAGCTGTAATAGATAATTTAGTCTGCAGTCGAAGAGTACAGAGCTTTTACCATCGAAAGCTCGTTCTGAAAAGATGTGAAGAAAGACACCAGGCGCAGAGAAGAAATGAAAACGCCGTCAGCAGTCTGTAATTCAGCCTCCACTTGTCTGTCTATTTCTCTTTATTCTGACTAATATTTCAATTCATTTACGCCCCCAAAGTCGTTAGATCTTTGACTGAATTTCGATTGCTTAGGACACATATTCGTCTTCATTTGATCTTGCTGTGCCTAAAACACACAAATCTGTCAAAAACGTATCAGATTTTCTCGCAATTATCAAACACCAACATTCGGGAATGATGGCTGACAGACAACACACAAGTGCCTGAGGTTTCATGGTATGCTCATGTACACAACTTCAACATGAACGCATCAAACTAACTTTTTTTCAACATTGGTTCCGTCTCGCAGATAACAAATATCGCATTAATTTAATTATAGAAAAAGATACGAGCTTAAGGCAATAATTTGGTCAACTAGCATAAAACTACCGTCTCATTGAGCGATGATTACAGTAAAATTTACCATTGTGTAACTAATATTTATAAAGCCGACTCTGTCAGTATGAGAAAATGAGACGGGCTGTGCGTTCAGAGGAGGAAATATGAAGCCATGAAAAACATGGCAAAATGAAGCAATTCATGTCATTATCATTATACATCCATATATTTTTACCTAGTTTTATCTGCCGTGGGAACGAGCCAGCGTCTTCTCAACCGACTTGTCTTTTTGCATAAAGACGACGTTCTTCCGGTGATCAGCAGCAGTACTTGTGTGTGTCTAATGGGTAATGAGTGTACTCTACTGACTTTTTACACAACGGGGAACCTGATGTAAACAAAAAACCCACCTCCTTAGACAACAAACTACAGGTAGCTCCTGAGTAGCGTAAGGGTGAAATGAATATACAGAACTGGGTGAATATATAAACGTGCAACCCCCCCCCCCCCCCCTCTCTCTCTCTCTCTCTCTCTCTCTGTATTCATTAGTAAAAAGGAAAATGATAAAAAAAGTTCATGGTAAATATTACCCTAGTGGAACAGATGAACAAGATAATAAAAAAAAGATTACGTATGAACTTCTTAGTCCATGACAATGCAAGAAGATCGAGTACAAACAAAAAGGATTTTCACGACGTTTTCATGTTTATTTATTTTATTTTTATTTTTACTTATGGATCAAGCGGGAAACTTAGCTGATGAATTGTACCTGAACGCACACGCAAACACAATATATATATATATATATATATATATATATATATATATATATATATATATATATATATATATGTTTCGTCTTTTTGGCTGTTTATAATTCATTTGACTGGAGGGTTGAGGCAAAATACGCAGAGAACAAGAGGTGTGATTTCAAGGAATAAGTAAAGTGATAATGAATTTCAGGAAAAATGGTTAAAATGCGCAGATAATGCAGTATTCATGGATGATAGCAATGCTATTGAAAGGCAGGCATGGGTGAGAGGGTATAAACGTGCAAATAAGAGAAAATCTATAATTGAAGGCAATTAAAAAAAAGTAAGGGGAGAAAAAAACGATGCAGGGAAATAAACCCGTGAGATTTAGAGTAAAAATTGGGCGAAAAGAAGTGGTTAAAAAAGAAAACAAAATTACAAAGGATCCCTCTAAATACAAAAATTATCAACATCTTAGCAGTTCTGAAGATACTGAGCCGGCAAAAATTTATTGTCCCATCTATCCCGAAGACCTATACGATTATTTATATCGTTATGAACTTATTAAAATAAAACAATAACATTTGTAGTGAACAAAAAATACTAGATAGTATTTTATATCCAAATAAAATTAAAACGACAATTTATCCCTATGGAAAAAACCTGACGATACTAACAGTAATATAGTTGTCTCGTCTGATTTGTTATAATGTTTGTTGAGCTAATAATACATATATACTTTTTTTTACCTTTTATTAAACTAAAATACTCATTTTGTCACTACTAATAAAAGGATAATCTCTTGATAAACAGAAAGATAAAAAATAAGACCCACGGCTGCTTTCGTTACGCGCAGCTAGTTACTGAATTAAAATCACCTGACTCAGCAAATGCTATGCCTGAGTTATTTCCTAGAGTACCCTTAGAAACCAGAAAGTTGGGACTCTTGTCTTGGCTCGTGAAAAATCAACCTTTCGTGCAATGTCAAGGAGATGGACCTGCTGCCTCTGATAGATTTCATCCTGACTCAAATTCATTCATAACATGCTCACCCCGATATTATGATTATAACAGCTATTATCAGATCTTTTACACTTTCATTCTCGTGAGGCAGTAACCGGCTAGACTTCTCTCAACAAGGGATCACCGAGAAACATGGAAAAAATATGTGCTGGATAATGTCTAAAGGGCCATATATAAAACAAAAAAGAAAAAAACTAATTCGTTACAAATTAATTGTTTATTTTTTTTATATATGGCCCTTTGTTACAAATTAATTGTTTATTTTTTTATATATGGCCCTTTGTTACAAATTAATTGTTTATTTTTAATATATGGCCCTTTGTTACAATTTAATTGTTTACCTTTTTATATATGGCCCTTTGGACTTTATTCAGTACATATTTTTACCATGTTTCTCGGTAATTCCTTGTCGAGAGAAGTCTAGATGGTTACTGCTTCACGAGTATGAACGTGTAAAAGATCTCATAAAAGCCGTTAATTATAATATGGGGATGATCATGTTGTAAATGAATTTGAGTCAAGATGAAATCTACCACAGATAAAATAAAACACTAAAAGACAGTATACGATCAAGGAATGTTTACGCCATTCCAACGAAGCCTCGTCTGACTGCAATTAGTAGATGACACATATACAATGAATATGAGTTCTCTCTATATATTACTGTGCTTCAATGCTGGTTTATTAAATCGCTGGATCCTTTCCTAAGCAGCTGTTTGCATTCTCAGAGAATTTACATGATCTTTTTAGGCTATTTATCAGCATAACTTGTCTGTAGTGGATTCATAACAGGACTGCGTTCGTATGTTAAAAATCCACAATTATATCAATAAACTATAATATTTGTATAAGACGGCAACAAGGACTTTCGAACACAAGTGTTCCTCATCAGCTTACGTAAACAAAGAGGAGGAGCACCGTTTAGGTGTTCGGAAACCTTTGTTTAAAAAATTACAATTTATTTATATAACTTTGAATTTTTAATATACTGTACAGCAATTTAATCGCGAGAATTTCTCAGCAGAACTGCGTCCATTGTCTTTCGTATTCTATTACCAATAGACAAATCTGAGCCTTCTCATATAGCTGCCGGGGATCCGGTCTCGAACAATTAACTCCAAAAGTGGTTTTGTTCAGCCATGAGCATATACCGAGCTTCACCTATGGTTGAAGTTCAAGGTCCCCCCCACCTCCAACCCCCCCCCCCCCCGCCCTCCCCGCCCTTTCGGTGTGAATAACCTCCACAAAGGAGTTTTATTTTTTTTCATTTCCCTTTATTAGCTTGATTCTCGTGATCACGATTGTAGGAGTTTCTTGACCTCTCTCTCTCTCTCTCTCTCTCTCTCTCTCTCTCTCTCTCTCTCTTTTAACGTTAAATCCAGAGCCGAATAGTTTCCGGTTTCTTCGATATATCTGATATAGTCTCTCTCTCTCTCTCTCTCTCTCTCTCTCTCTCTCTCTCTCTCTCTCTTATTATCTTTTGGATTTTCTCACTTGATACACAGTCTTTTAAAACATGTTATTGTAAGTCATTAGGAAAGATGTAATTTTCCCATCTGTCCTTTTCAGCATTAAGTTATTATTAATCTCAAAACAAACACACACAAACACGCATACAAGAACAGAGAAAAGGGAATAGGGGGTTGAGAGGTAGCGTCTTACGTAAGTATGGTATACAGCCCCAATACTGTGTATAACAGCCATGCACTATCAAAATATGGCGGCATCTCTATGGCTTATTCCATACAACTGTTAACTGTTGACAAGGAAGGTATTCTTCTTTTAAGCCAAAAGACTTGCATTACTCTCTCTCCTCTCTCTCTCTCTCTCTCTCTCTCTCTCCTCCCTTATCAACAAATGTACAATTTTTGTAAAAGACAACATGCTGTCTCTCTCTCTTCTCTCTCTCTCTATCGTTCTTCTCTCTCTCTCTCGCCTCTAGAAACAAAATGTACACTTTTTACAATCAACTACGTCTCTCTCTCTCTCTCTCTCTCTCTCTCTCTCTCTCTCAAAATACAGACTAGAAACAAAAGTACACTTTTTACAAGGAAGGTATTAGTCTTATGAGTTGAACAACGCATTCTCTCTCTCTCTCTCTCTCTCTCTCTCTCTCTCTTACACACACATTATTGACTAGAAACAAAACTACATTTTATAAGGAAGGTATTATTCTTCAGATTTGAACAAAGCATACTCTCTCTCTCTCTCTCTCTCTCCTCTCCTCTCTCTCTCTCTCTCTCTCTCTCCTTACACACACATTATTGACTAGAAACAAAACTACACTTTTTATAAGGAAGGTATTATTCTTCAGATTTGAACAAAGCATACTCTCTCTCTCTCTCTCTCTCTCTCTCTCTCTCTCTCTCTCTCTCTCTCTCTCTCATAAAGAAAATATAAAAGCAAACTGTTCTTTAGTAATATACGAAAAAAATTTTGAACCCATGTTTTCAAATTCCTTGGTTCAATGACCACTTAGTGGTGTGTGTATGCGCGTGCGCGCGAGCGTTTCTCACGGAATCTCTTCGAAATAAGTAAATTCGTTTGTGGCAAGGAATTCGTTTTCTTATTATTACAAGACATCCCTGCCGCAGGCCCCGCCACCCCCCACCCCTCTTCTCTCTCTCTCTCTCTCTCGTCTCTCTCTCTCTCTCCCTCCTCTCTTTTAATATTTTTTTTACATGGTATTATAGAAATAATTTTTCCGTATCCCCGCAGCAGCGTGGCAGAGTTCAAAAGAAAGCTAGACAAAACATTAGAACACTGTGAATGAATTGTAAAACCTGTTCCTAGAGATAAGAGAGCACATGATGTCTCCCCGGATGGACTAATAAATCTTTGAGACACCCTAATCCTTGTAACTCCTTGTAACTCTCTCTCTAAATCTATTAATGAATGCATCATGCCCAATGGTTTAACAAAGCCGTACCATGGTAGGAATCACAGGTTTTAACAAAGGGATTCAGTTAAGATTTATCACAAAAGTAACAAAAGGAAAAATAATGAGCTCGTAAATCAATACCACTTCTTAAATATGTTTTCAGTATTTATAGTATTTGAACAATAATATCAACATCTGGGGTGATCATTAAACAAGTAACAGCGAAGTTTTAAAGTACTCCCGGATAATTCAAAAGCAGAAATAAGGAGTCAAATTTGATAATTCAAGAACGAAAGTGCTTTAGGATTTGTAACTGAAAAAATATAATAATCATGACTTTCCATACCAGTTTCTCAGTTACGTCATTAACTGATAACAGGAATAAGAAGGCTACTTGATACTCTTTGTATATAAAATCCATAATCGAAGCAAATAATAATAATGAGCTCTTATTTCAGTATATTAAAGAAATGGAAATTAAAAGGAATGATTTGTGGAATCATCAAGTTTAAACTTAAAGTGGTTTGCTCAAGAAAACAATTTCTCTCTGGCATTTGTCTATCAATGACCAGGGCAATGAATAGGTTTCATATTCTAAATAATAATAATAATAATAATAATAAAAAATAATATTAATAATAATAATAATAATAATAATAATAATAATAATGAATAATAAAATAAATAAAATAATATGCTGAAAGAAGACCATTAATACAAGTTTTATTGAAAATAATGGCTATTTCAGCCACGTTTATTTTGTATAAAATTTTCTCTACTGACTTTTCTTCTGTTCTCAAGTTGGCTATTAAAAAGCCAAATCGGGGATTCATGCCAAAAACGTGGTATTATATTCAATTTGACAATTACCACGTTTTTGACATGAATCCCCATTTGGCGTTCTAATAGCCAACTTGAGTACAGAAGAAAAGTCTGTAAGAAGAAAAGTAGAGAAAATTCTAAAAAAAAAACCACGCAGCTGAAATAGACATTATTTTCAATAATAATAATAATAATAAAATAATAATAATAATAATAATAATAATAATAATAATAATAATAATAATAATAATAATAATAATAATAATAATAATAATAATATGTGCCCATGAGTCTTGTCCCTTGGGCGATGACAGTTCTACTATAAGTTTAAAAATAAGCTTATAAAATTACCTCCTGTAAAAGGATGCATCAGATTTTAAATGTTCACTTTCATATTCTTTACACTGTGCAGCAGACAGTTTTCAGAGGATCTTTATTATAATCATAATTATGTTTAAAACATCCGTTACAGAATTTTCATTGTGCGCCAAGTTTGCTGCAATGTACTCAGCACCTAAAGTATGAAAGAGATGAGTAAAGACCACTAAAGTAATGCTATGATACCGATAAAATAGACGTAGCTATGATCTAGACACTTTCAATAAAATATTGAGAGAAAATAACAAAAAGCTTCTATACTCTCGTCGTCAAGCTCCTCCAATAAAGCAACATTCTCTACTATACCATTTATTTATCAGCAATAAATTTTCAAAACCACTTATGTCATCATTCTTTGGAGTCCGTCTGTCAGTCACGGATAATAATTTAGAAACCCGTGCCCAAAATGGTCAAGGAATGCAGGGGTCAATAATTGATTCTGTATTCGCCCAAAGGTCCATAGGTCAAGATGAACCACTCGTCTTACGGTTGCCTAATTACTGAGGAAATTCGTAGTGCCAGAGGTTGAGGCTGGTGGGAATTCCATCACTCTGCAAGGGCGAATTCAACGCCAAGTTGCCAAGTTGCCAAGCACGTGGGAGATAAGAAGCTGCTAAACAGGTTTCTTTTTTATGGGAGACTACACGAGACAATAATAATAATAATAATAATAATAATAATAATAATAATAATAATAATAATAATAATAATAATAATAATAATAATAATAATAATAATAATAGAGCGCCGTGGAGGAGTGGGTTAGGTCGTCAATAGACTTAAGTCAAGTTAAGCAACATTGGGGCTGGTCAGTCGTTGGATGGGTGACCGCTCTCCTCGGCGTTGATTCCTTAGGAAAGGATCTTTACCATAATTTCCTCAGTCTACTCAGCTGTAAATGAGTACCTATCCCTGATGGGGTAGGGTCCAGCTATGGGTTAAATAGCAAAACTCAGCAATGATGGAAAGAAATGAAGGAATAAACGACAACGACGTAAATGGAACCTCTGGCAACAGAGGAGCTTCGTCCGGCAACCAGGTATTCAACAAGTGAAGGGGAAGACGGTCAAGTACTTGGAGGTCGTCCATCCAGCAACTGATCACCACAACGACAGTAATCAACAGCCTGAGATTGGAGCTACAGAGGCAAAAAGGAAGAAATGGACAAGAGAAGAAAATAAGGAAATATGGAGATGCTACATCAGAAGCAACCCGACGGAGAGAGGATATAGAAGAAGATTGGTCAACATCCTGGAATGAGAGGAATAACACCCCCCAAACAGAGCAGAGGCTGGCAGACCAAGTAAGGAACATAAAGAAAAAGAACTGGCTCTCCCCAATAGAAAGAGAAGAACTGGAAAGGGAAATGTCACACGACAACGAAGACGAACTGAGAGACGATGCCACAGAAGACGACAGGGAGGATGAGGTATCAAACAACGACACACGTAGAAACACCGACGAAGTAACAGAGAGGACGGAATGGGTAGAAAAGATTAGACAATGGATGGGGCCAGATACAGAGAGGACAAAGATCCCCTCCATGAAAGCCTACAACACCAAGAAATTAAGGGAGAAAACAAGTGAGGTCAATGAAATAATGGGCATAATACACACCACCAGTATCACAGAAACAAATAACTTGACATATGCAGGAGCAAGATTAGTAGCAGAACTGATGGGGATTCGAACACCAACACCACCAGCACAACCAACCCAACAGAAACCAAAACAGCAACCTCCTTGGAAAAGGCGCCTGGAAAAGCAAATCATGGTGATGAGATCTGACTTGAGTAAACTGAAAGAGATGGCAGAAAAAGGCTAAGAAGCAAGAAAACAAGGGAGGAACTCAACGAGAAAATACAAAGTACAAGAGAGGGGACTAAACACACAATAGAAGATGTAAAAACAGGGGAGGCTTTTAAGGCCAAACCAAAAAGGGGCACATAAGATCCAACGGTACATGAACAGGAATAAGGGATACCAACAGAACAAACTATTCGGAACCAACCAGAAAAGACTATACAGCCAACTAAGAGGGAAGACCCCAACCCAGAAGTTCCTGAAGCCGAACCAAGTAAGAGACTCTGGGAAAACATATGGAGCAATCCGGTATCACACAACAAACATGCAACATGGCTCCAGGAAGTCAGGAAGAAGAAACAGGGAGAATAAAACAAAGATTCACAGAGATCACGACAGACACAGTCAGACACCAACTAAAGAAAATGCCAAACTGGAAAGCCCCAGGTCCCGATAAAGTCCATGGATACTGGCTCAAAAACTTCAAGGCCCTACACCCACGAATAGCAGAACAACTCCAGCATTGTATCTCAAATCACCAAGCACCCAAATGGATGACCACAGGAAGAACATCCTTAGTACAAAAAGACAAGAGTAAGGGAAATATAAAGACCAGTAACTACAGGCCTATCACCTGCCTACCAATAATGTGGAAGTTACTAACAGGTATCATCAGTGAAAGGCTATACAACTACCTAGAGGAGACAAACACCATCCCCCACCAACAGAAAGGCTGCAGAGGAAGTGTAGGGGCACAAAAGACCAGCTCCTGATAGACAAAATGGTAATGAAGAACAGTAGGAGAAGGAAAACCAACCTAAGCATGGCATGGATAGACTATAAGAAAGCCTTCGACATGAAAACCACACACATGGCTAATAGAATGCCTGAAAATATATGGGGCAGAGGAAAACACCATCTGCTTCCTAAAAAATACAATGCGCAACTGGAATACAATACTTACAAGCTCTGGAATAAGACTAGCAGAGGTTAATATCAGGAGAGGGATCTTCCAGGGCGACTCACTGTCCCCACTACTCTTCGTAGTAGCCATGATTCCCATGACAAAAGTACTACAGAAGATGGATGCCGGCTACCAACTCAAGAAAAGAGGCAACAGAATCAACCATCTGATGTTCATGGACGACATCAAGCTGTATGGTAAGAGCATCAAGGAAATAGATACCCTAATCCAGACTGTAAGGATTGTATCTGGGGACATCAGGATGGAGTTTGGAATAGAAAAATGCGCCTTAGTCAACATACAAAAAGGCAAAGTAACGAGAACTGAAGGGATAAAGCTACCAGATGGGAGCAACATCAAACACATAGATGAGACAGGATACAAATACCTGGGAATAATGGAAGGAGGGGATATAAAACACCAAGAGATGAAGGACACGATCAGGAAAGAATATATCCAGAGACTCAAGGCGATACTCAGTCAAAACTCAATGGCGGAAATATGATAAAAGCCATAAACACATGGGCAGTGCCAGTAATCAGATACAGTGCAGGAATAGTGGAATGGACGAAGGCAGAACTCCGCAGCATAGATCAGAAAACCAGGAAACATATGACAATACACAAAGCACTACACCCAAGAGCAAATACGGACAGACTATACATAACACGAAAGGAAGGAGGGAGAGGACTACTAAGTATAGAGGACTGCGTTAACATCGAAAATAGAGCACTGGGGCAATATCTGAAAACCAGTGAAGACGAGTGGCTAAAGAGTGTATGGGAAGAAGGACTAATAAAAGTAGACGAAGACCCAGAAATATACAGAGACAGGAGAAAGACAGACAGAACAGAGGACTGGCACAACAAACCAATGCACGGACAATACATGAGACAGACTAAAGAACTAGCCAGCGATGACAATTGGCAATGGCTACAGAGGGGAGAGCTAAAGAAGGAAACTGAAGGAATGATAACAGCGGCACAAGATCAGGCCCTAAGAACCAGATATGTTCAAAGAACGATAGACGGAAATAACATCTCTCCCATATGTAGGAAGTGCAATACGAAAAATGAAACCACAAACCACATAGCAAGTGAATGCCCGGCACTTGCACAGAACCAGTACAAAAAGAGGCATGATTCAGTGGCAAAAGCCCTCCACTGGAGCCTGTGCAAGAAACATCAGCTACCTTGCAGTAATAAGTGGTACGAGCACCAACCTGAGGGAGTGATAGAAAACGATCAGGCAAAGATCCTCTGGGACTATGGTATCAGAACGGATAGGGTGATACGTGCAAACAGACCAGACGTGACGTTGATTGACAAAGTCAAGAAGAAAGTATCACTCATTGATGTCGCAATACCATGGGACACCAGAGTTGAACGAGAAAGAGAGGGAAAAAAATGGATAAGTATCAAGATCGGAAAATAGAAATAAGAAGGGTATGGGATATGCCAGTGGAAATCGTACCCATAATCATAGGAGCACTAGGCACGATCCCAAGATCCCTGAAAAGGAATCTAGAAAAACTAGAGGCTGAAGTAGCTCCAGGACTCATGCAGAAGAGTGTGATCCTAGAAACGGCGCACATAGTAAGATGGACTCCTAAGGAGGCATGGATGCAACCCGGAACCCCACACTATAAATACCACCCAGTCGAATTGGAGGACTGTGATAGAGCAAAAAAAAAAAAAAAAAAAAAAAAAAAAAAAAAAAAAAAAAAAAATAATAATAATAATAATAATAAAAGCACTCAGGATCCATCTTCTGCAGTACTTTTATTATTATTATTATTATTATTATTATTATTATTATTATTATTATTATTATTATTATTATGGAACCGCTCGAATTGCTTCCATAATAATAATAATAATAATAATAATAATAATAATAATAATAATAATAATAATAATAATAATAATAAAAGTACTGCAGGAGATGGATCCTGAGTGCCAACTCAAGACAGGAGGCAACAGAATTAATCATCTGATGTTCATAGACGATATCAACCTGCATGGTAAGAGCATCATGGAAATAGATACCCTAATCCAGACTGTGAGCATTGCATCTGGGGACATCACGATGGAGACTGGAATACAAAAATGCGCCTTGGTCAACGTATAAAAAGGCAAAATGACAAGGACTGAAGGGACAAAGCAACTAAATGGGAATCCAAACACATAGCAGGATACAAATACCTGGGGATAATAAGAGAAGATATAAAACGATCAGAAAAGAATATATGCAGAGACTTAAGGCGATACTCAAGTCAAAACTCAACGCCGGAAATATGACGTTTACGGGCTGCTCTGTGAGCAAGAGCCCGTGCTGGCACAAGGCCAGCTTAATCTTAAACAACAACAACGAGAGCCATAAACACATTGACAGCACCAGCACTCAGATACAGCGCAGGAGTAGTGGAGTGGACGAAGGCTGAACTCCGCAGTATCAACCACAAAACTAGGAAACACATGACAATGCACAAAGCACTGCACCCAAGAACATATACAGACAGGCTACACATAATACGAAAGGAAGGAGGGAGAGGACTACTAGGCATAAAGGACTGCGTCAACATCGAGAGTAGAGCACTGGGGCAATATCTGAAAACCAGTGGAGACAGTGGCTAAGGAGTAATAAAAGTAGACGGAAGACCCAAAAATATACAGAGACAGGAGAATGACAAACATGACGGAGGAATGGCACAACAAACCAATGCACGGACAGTACATGAGACAAACTAAAGAACTGGCCAGCGATGAAACATGGCGATGGCTACAGAGGGGCGAACTCAAAAAGGAAACAGAAGGAACGCTAACAGCGTCACAAGATCAGACTCTAAGAACCAGATTTGTCCAAAGAACGATAGATGGGAATAACATCTCACCCAGGAAGTGCAATATGAAAAACAAGACCATCAACTACATAGCAAGTGAATGCCCGGCGCTAGCACAGAATCAGTACAAAAAGAGGCATGATTCATTAGCAAAAGCCTTCCGGCAAGAGTAAACTTACAGCATACTAGTAAAATCTGGCAAGTCTATATGAATTTGGTCCATATATTAATCACCGAATGTATTTTTCGATAGACCGAATATCGGAAAAGAGACCTGTTTCATTGTTTTCCCCCTTTTTCCTATGCTAAATGTTTACTACTACATGTTTAAAGGCACGGGTAATCTTTACATCAACAAGATTTGGTCAGATGCCATTTTTAGAAAAATAAATCCAGAGCAAAGAATTAGGAAAAATATTTTAAATTGCCAAGAAAATGGATGTTCATATTTCTATGGTCAAGACAAAGTTTCTAATTAAGAATATATTTAAAAAAAGACACACAGACACACACACACACACACACACACACACACACACACACACAAATATATATATATATATATATATATATATATATATATATATATATATATATATATATATATATATATAAACCTACAGCTAACAGAAGAAGTAAATCACTGTCTTTTATGACCAGCAAAAATATAATGCATTAAGGGGTACCAACTAATCAACATCATCTTCCGCTGAAATACCAAATAATTATGCAGAGCTCAACCGAATGCTACAATTCGCGCCATTAAATTATTGCACGGCAAAATCCTTCATACTTTTTGACATCAAATAAATGATCCCGGCCCTCCCGTCCATTCACGGGAAACAGATGCCATGCAGCTCACCATCAGGTGATTAAGGAACTCAACCACAGTAACTGTCCATGAGCAGTGGCTGAATGACGTCTCACGAGGTTCCTTAAGCGTTCACCTGTACACAATCGTAAGAGGATCTGGTCATAAACAGGCCGGTTCCGTCCATGACGCGGCGAGCGATTCGGCAATTGAAGGGGATAAGTGCCACTAGAGAATGGAGATTTTCAGGTCTTACTTCACCACAAGGTGCATTATTGTGTAGGTTTCTTTCTCTGGAGACTTGTCTTCATCACAGCGCTCGTACTGTTAAATGGGGGATCAGGATGCGTTGTTCTCTCTACACACAAAACATTTGTTTGCATATATATATATATATATATATATATATCTATATATATATATATATATATATATATATACGTCATATCACATTACCGTGATTCATATACATATATCGAACTACAAATGTCCTTTAATATCTAATTCGCTCTACCGCGGATTAATTAATATATTTCATATATGTTTAACCGAGGGGGCATTTATTAAGCGATAATAGAATTGCTGACCGACAGGCGCGAACCATCGACCTCTCAATTCCAGGACTGGCAGTGAAGCCTGAGCCAACCTCGCCACCGCTCAGGCTTCACTGCCTGTCCTGGAATTGAGAGGTCGATGGTTCGCGCCTGTCGGTCAGCAATTCTATTATCGCTTAATAAATTCCCCTCGGCTAAACATATATGAAAATATGTTTAACCGTTAATTCCGGAGTAGAGCGAATTAGATATTAAAGGACATTTGTAGTTCGGTATATATATATATATATATATATATATATATATATATATATATATATATACATACATATATATATATGTGTATACTACATATATATATATATAATATATATATTATATATATATATATGAATAAATACATATATTTTTATATACCAATATATAACCATATATCTATATCATATATATATACATACATACATACATACATATATATATAATATATATATATATATATATATATATATATATACACACATTTATGTATACATATGTATATATATTTATAAATGTAGATATACGTATATGTATAATGTGTGAGTGTGAATGTGTGTGTGTGTAGGTGTCTGTGTATGTAGATACTACATTTGTATATATATTACAGAGTGGGAGGGAGAGAGCACTCCATGAATAGACACGTAAATCATCATTAACTCTACACGCCTACACATGTGGCACTAATTTTTTTTTTTATCCTACTATATTCCCGGAGATAAATCAGCGCTGTCCTGAAACTTCTCGCAATATCTGCAGCTATGATCACAAAAACTATACCGAACTTAGGCCTAGACGATGAGTAGGCTCAGGTTAAAGTGTATAAATATATGCATGTTCACGTATAAAAAAGGCCCGTGGTGTCTAGGATGGGCTATACGCCCATCCTAGACACCACTACTTCATTATCTTCAGTATTGCAAATGCTCATCATGTTTTATGAACAGTGAAAGAATGGGTGATTTTCATATTATAAACATACATATATTCATACACACACACACCCATATAAATATATATATTATATTATATATATATATATATATAATTAATGCGTTAACAAATATGCAATGTATGATATATATATATATATATAGAGGCTTATATATCTGTGTTTGTGTGCGTATACAAATATGTATGTATATATTATATATATATATATGCATATATATAAATATATACAGGAACTTTTAGTCGAATACACATACTGTGTGTGTATGTGCACGTGTTTGTATTTCTGTTTAAAACTAACAGAAAATCTCGACTCGGTATCAACACAAGAACCTACAAAACTCACACTTCACAAACAAGGGTCGACGGCTTCATCTTACGTAATATTCCTCCACTATCCTTGAGAGGTTTTGGCATGCTACCCTGGCAAAAGGCAGGAGGCCAATTAGAATAAAAGCCCATTTGTAATTACAAAACGTGTTATGAAGGTGGCGCGCAAGATGACTGTGTAATAATCAGTTATGTAAATCGTATGGAACGTTGCTTACTATTCTGTTTCCTTTTATTATTTTCTGTATTTAATTTCTGAGTTTTTCTTCGTATCTTATATAATTTTACAGAGAGACTATTATATGAAGATCATAATGCAGAACCCCAAACACTGAAATTATATTTTAGGATATAGGCGCTTGAAATAGTGACATCTGCTCTGTGATAATCTGGCACTGTCCACAGAATCTCTTTTTATCGATTTATTTTTGTTTGTCTGTTTGTTTGTTTCTTTGTTTTTTTTTTTTACTTAATTATTTATTTGTTTTTTGCAGAAATACTCACGCATGCATCATCAGCATGTAACACGCGTATTACACCCAAAGCGTAATAGTCTCTTTTGGAACATACAGCTGCAAACGTTCTTATTTGCTGTAAGCAGTTTTGCAAAATATAACTGATCTCCAACTTTATTTTGATATCACAAGAACTAGTTATTCTAAATATACTTCATAAAACACGTTACCACGTATTCAAATTAATAAACAATTATGCATACTTTTACATAGAGGCGTCCAAATCGAACATAGCATAACACGCGGGCACACTCATACACTGTTATACACACACACACAACACACACACACACACACACACACACACATATATATATTATATATATATATATATATATATATATATATATATATATATATAATATATATATATATATATATATATATATATATATATATATATATATATATAAGCCTTTTCCCTTGTAGGTCCTTTAGAAAGTATTATATAACCATCCGATTCTCGCAATTTCATTTGGGATGAGCCGAAATTCCACCAGGTACCTCATTCAATACAGCACTTAGGTCTACAGGGGTACAGTGCATTCTTCAGGGCACTGGCCATAATCCTCACTCCCAAAAATAAAGGTAGATCTAAAAACGAAGGTAGAAATCCGAGTTCGAACTCACCCATCGAAACCGAGCTGCTTGCAGACGAGCTCCCCGAGGTCGTGGGACCATCCACGGGCATCTACAAACGCCCATTCGCCCCCATACTTGACGTTTAGTTGACCCGCCCATGGCCCTTCGCCGCTGCTCAGTCGAAGCTTCTGTCCAGAGTCTGGGGCCTGCACCCCCTCTCCTGCACAAAAGAACGTAAAGAAAAAAAAAATAATGAGAATTCCAATAATTGCTGGAAAGAAGGATTTGAAATATACAGCTATATAATGATTGTCAAAGGTTTTTAGAAACCTACTTAAATTTCATTTCTTTACTTACAACACTCCTGACTTGAAAATTAATGCTTGCTAAAAAAAATATGTTTCAAGATTTTACAGCGGCTGAAGACACAACTGAATGATAATCATATTTTGAGTGATATATGCGAACTAATTTTGCTGTTTCTCATTTAAGAACAAGACACAGGTGTATATGAATTGTGGTATTTTCCAGCTATTTATACTATAAAAACATTTGACAAACACATGTAAGCAATCTTAGATACTTTATGGAAAACCTGCATTTTACAGTGATGTTACTCTTCCTTTTCAGAAACATTTGGTAAACTATACTCTGTTTTTTTTCATCTGTCCACCCGCCTGTGGTGTTTGCGTATGGTAATACTGCGTCCCGGGGCTTTAGATAGTTACGCTATGTGTAAGTTTTAGGTAAATAAAAGGATATCTGGGTGTACATTTGCAACTAAAAAGTGTTTTAACAATTTACTGTATGCGAATTACACCAATAATATTCGAAATAAGATATTATTGTTGAATGTAAGCTGATGTAACTATCTAAAGCCCGAGACGCAGTGTTACCACATGCAAACACCACAGGCGGGTGGACAGATGGAAAAAAACCAAGTATAGTAACAGACAAAAATTTACTATAACTAATAACAATGATTTTACACTAATTGGACGAAAGTCTGAAATAGCTTTACGGTGACATAGATAAAATAACGACATATTTTGGGCTTATAATGGTCTTCGTGTCTATCTTCGTATTCGATTAAAATACAGCCGTATAATACTCAAGGTAATTATATGATTCATGGAAATTTGTGGTGAACAAATATACTGTATTTATTTCTGTATGCGTCTATCTATGCCTTAATTATTTCATGGTACTGCACATCCGTGATTTCGTCTAGCTTCCTCACCTATAACAAGTCAATGAGATAATGTTACGAAAAAAGATAGGTTGTGAGATGAGACAAAACCAAATCCTAGAGATAATCATAAGGCAACAAAGAGCGAAAAATCTGCAGCAACAAAAACTTTTGACATTTTGTCGTCACGTCCCTAAGGGACAGAGCCACGTGACGTGGCGTTTCTCCGACGTTTTACAAAGCCACCGACGTCGTACAAAGACCGAAGAGGAAGCTGATCGAAGTGATATAATTCACATAAATCGCCATAGCGCGATATCATCACGGTCAAAATTCACTGGCCCGCTCCCCGGCAGTCGCTGCTATATCGACGGAGCAAGTCAAGCAGATCATACCGCAAGTCTCGCCTCTCGAAGGAAGTCATAAGTCATAAACCCATATCTCCCGGATGTCGCATGCATCGGTCTGGCTCATTTGTATAATCCGCGGGGTCCTACGTGATTTGCCATGGAGCTCTGTCCTTCAAGTGCTTGGACCAGGACAGTGAGGGAATCTGAAGGATGAGGCGGATACGTTTGTTTCGCCTTTTAAGGTTATCATTATTTGCACCTGGGAATGACGATGGGAGAACAGAATCAAGTGTAAGCCAAAAGCGGGAATAAAAACACTGAAAACTATACTAAAACGAGGCGC
Organism: Macrobrachium nipponense; assembly: GCF_015104395.2. Taxonomy (NCBI): domain Eukaryota; kingdom Metazoa; phylum Arthropoda; class Malacostraca; order Decapoda; family Palaemonidae; genus Macrobrachium; species Macrobrachium nipponense. Next base: position 134,040,903 of record NC_087201.1, read on the forward strand.
ACGGAGAATGTGAAAAATTACATCATATACATACACACATACGTATTATATATACGTACTATATATATATTATATATATATATATATATATATATATATAACATATACATATGCGTGTGTGTATATGTGTGTGTCTGTGTCAAATTATGAAGGCAGTGTAGAAATTATAGCTGCCTCATAGCATACCTTAGCATGTTTCGGTGTACCCTTTCATGATGATCACATTCTATAAGGGACATATTTACTAAAACAAATAGTAGATAATAAGGAAGAATGTCATGAAACGTTATCATCCATGAAAGCTGACCATAGCCAGATAAGTGGGTGACTAAATAGTCTTTTGTTATGACATAAAATAATATCATCCGGACCAGTCTTGAAGCATCAAGAATGTACCTGCAATCAAACTTTACATTTCGAGGCGTGTGCTATTCCATAAAAAGATCCTTAATTAACTCTTGTTGTACTAAAGATTACAGAGGTGATAAGAGAGGCACGGATGAGATGGTATGGGCATGTGTGGAGGAGGGATGACGTGGAGAGGGAGTGAAGAGGACTTGGGAGGAACCTGATGGAGGAAGAAGATCGAGAGGGAGACAGATAATTAGATGGCGAGAGGAAGATATGGAGAGAAGAGGTTTGGTGGAGGACGATGCCTTTAATAGAAGGCAGTGGAGTAGATGCATCAGGCAACCGACTCCTTAATGTAAGAATAACGGTGGGAAAGAAGAAGAGCCTTGCAAAGGTGAGGACAACTCATTTTCTAAACGAGTTTAAATAATTTCTTAGCTACTGGTGTAAGGCTCAATGGATTATCACTTAATCTGCTACCTTTCTTAGCCTCTCACTGCCTTTTAATCTGCTTAGCATCACCATCAAGTGAATGAATAAATTAATTAGTTAATGGAATAGATCAATATATGTCGTCTTTAGCAGATACTCGACAAGCTTTTTAGAAGTAACAAGCACAAATATGTGAAAAATATCTTAAAATTAACCATTGAAATGACCAGATTTAAACAAAATAAGAGTAATCTGCAAAATGGAATGTATCTCAGAGGCGGGATTATTCTAATTAAGACATTAAGTCTGGAAATTACGTAATAATGTTATGAAATCAGGCAGGAGAACGTAAACAATCTACTTCAGTTTCTCTTGATCATACAAGGTTTCTTTCATCCGCCTTGTGAAAAATTTTAATACGACTATGGTCTTGTTGAGAACCTTGTTCTACTTACTGTCAAAATCTACCATCGATATTCCTCACTCTTGTCAGTCAGAAAGTATTCCGTCAATATTCGACATAAGTTTACATTTCAGTAAATTATTCAATTAATTCATAATTCTATCAAACGATTATAGCATAAAACTAACCTATGAATAATTCCATATTAAAAACCTGAGTCACGATATATCGGATACTATATATAATATATCATATATAATATATATAATTATATGTATATATATATATATATATATATATATATATATATATATATATATATATATATATATATATATATATGTATATGTATATATTATACTATATATATATACATATATATATATATATATATATATATATATATATATATATATATATATATATATATATATAACGAAGATATTATGAGCACAAGTAATTAACATGAAGTTTAAATTTCTGACCTTCATCCTTGTCCCCAGAATCCTGCAAATATATGGTTCAATGGCTGGGACATAATTATGAAAGATCATTAAACTTGGAGCTAGAAGAAGAAATGGTATTAACCTGTCGTTGTGTATGATGGAATAAAGTCTAAAGCGGAATAAGCATTTCTGAAAACAAAGTAATGATAAAAAGGGTTTTATTGCTACCTTAATTCATAAAAAAATTCCTTTGTTATTTCTCAACCAAAGAAAACAGAGAGAGAGAGAGAGAGAGAGAGAGAGAGAGAGAGAGAGAGAGAGAGAGAGGGGGGGGGGGGGGGGGGACTCCCGTCACCACCTCTGTTTCGTCGCAACATGGGACCTAATCAATCGTCTAATATCAAAGGCGGCGTTCACCTGTGAAGGACAAACACCCCAGACACACACACACACACACACACACACACACACGAGAGAGAGAGAGAGAGAGAGAGAGAGAGAGAGAGAGAGAGAGAGAGAGAGAGAGAGAGAAGTACTTTAATGACAATCATTTTCTTACAGCCAGTACTCTACAGTATTAAAAGGAAGTGCAAGAGAAGTTACTTTTTTTATTTTGTTCCTTAAGAAAATACATTTCAGTGTTTTTCATTTTAGCAATTTACGTTACTCTATACATTTAAAACGAAAACATGATTTCAAACAAATATATATTTGTTAGATATTACCTCTTTTCACAAATGCTAAGATCGCAGTGACAATGAATACTTAACTATCGAAATAATAATAATAATTATTATTCTAAGGGGTCCGCAATAATAGAAAAAAATCAAGAGTTCGTGTATAATTTAAAAACACATGTACATGTTTTGTTTAATCATTCACTTGGATTGAAGATGAACCCAGGGAAGGGTTCGAAAGCTTGTAAAAGGGTTTTTTTGTTTTGAATTATAAAACGAAATTAAATCTTTTTAAAATTTTTTTTTTTATTGTGGAACTCCTTAGAACATAATATACTCTTGTGATAGAGAGTTTTTCCCAACAAATAATAATATAATAATAATAATAATAATAATAATAATAATAATAATAATAATAATAATAATAATAATAATAATAATAATAATAATTCAATAACGTGTCCAATAAAAATAAATTTCTATGCCAATCTGGACTGAGCCTAAGTATCTACAAAGTCCTGATTTCCATCCTGATGTGAGGTACAATTTTGTATTATATTAGTAATATAAACTTACTGCTGCTACTATTCAACCAAATTTATAATGAACAAGTATACGACATCAAATATCTCAATTTATACAACTTCATCTATGTCGTTTACAACACGAGCAGGGCGTTAGATGTTGCTGGAACCACAGCCAAACATATTCAAGAATTCAGTTGTATTCCACATAGGAAAATGAAAATGGCATGTCTCAGAAAATACCCAACAGTTTCGTCCTCCAGTGGACCTCTTCTTGGAGCGTTTTTCTCCTTAATAAACGCTCCAAGAAGAGGTCCAATTGGAGGACGAAACTGTTGGGCATTTTCTGAGACATACCATGTTCATTTTCCCATGTGGATTACAACTAAATTACCATATCTTCGTGCCTAAGAAGATTACCAGTACTATATTCAAGAATGAACCCCAGAGCCAGGATTACGACTGTTCCATAAACTGGTTAGCGAGCCTCCGTACAAGGGACGTGTTAATCTCATATGAAAGATGGGAGCGGTTTAGAGGAATCGGGCAGGGGGAAAGGTATGTTGTGGTGGGGAGAGGTTTGCTATCTGTCAGGGGTACGAGATTGTGGGTGGTAATCTAGGCGCGCATGATGTGCCTGAGAATGCGGTGCTGCAAGGTGACTATCCCGGATAGTTTGCGAGGGCCGCCGCAGTGTGTTTACTGCTCGTAACCTCGTAAATGCAACGATGTTGTTTAGGGTGCGTGCTCCAAAACAATAACAAAAGTCCGGACATAAAAAAAAAACTTGTTTGCGTTTGTTCGAAATATAGAATTTATCATCGGTTTTGGGATTTCCCTTTCAATTTGTAAACCCTATTCGCATATTCATGAATGTACTTATTCAGCCGGCTAATTATACATTATTAAACGCTGCCTGTACCGTGTTAACAGTGAAGTACAGGAAATAAATAAAAGAGTCTGGGGTCAGATTATAAATCGATGTCGAATACACTAAGTATACATAAATGGAAGCGTTATTTTAACGGCTTGTTCCTGTGAAACGGAACCTATATTCATCTCAAGAGCATAAACCACTGTTGCAATTAAAGCGCCTATATATAGAAATCAGCTACAAAAATACAGTTATTTTTCCGATTTCCACTACTATTAATTAATATGAACTAAACCTTAATTAAGGCTTCCTCCTCTCTTTAACGCTGATTATTATGAAGTCTGGCAAGTGAATTCCAGGCTAAAAATTTTATAAGTTACTTAAGAATAAATCACGCGGCAAAAAGACAGCATATTACCTTTAACCTGAAATTAAACGGGCTTACATAACTGATTAAGATTCGTTCTCTTCATCGAAGGAAAACAAACTTCTGTGGCAACAGCAAAACTATACTGATTCAGGTAAAATCCAGGTGCCACAAAGGTTATCTTGGTCTCTTCAGCGTCGCAACCGCCAATCAATACACCGGTTTTTCTTGGCACCATCTCACGCGAACTGTTTACTGCGCAGCTTGTAAGCATCGGTGGTGGAAAGAATGCTTATGTTAGTCTCTCTTCTCTCTCTCTCTCTCTCTCTCTCTCTATCTCTCTCTCTCTCTTCTCTCTCTCTTCTCTCTCTCTCTCTCTCTCTCTCTCTCTGTTGATGACCACTGAAGTCCAAATTCGGTCTTTATTATCAATGGTCCATCGACCCTTTGTAGTGAACGTATCCAAACAGCTCGGTCATTTCTTAGCATCGGACAAGAAGAAGCGAGCCAAAACCCAGGGAGGAAATTGCTATGCGTTCCTTTGCCGTTTCGTGGTACCTCGAGACATGCTGGATAGGGGGATGGGGCGTCATCCTCTCCATCTTTTAGGGTACGTGGGATTCAGGATGCAAGGCTCGGCTTCCCTTCTTTCGATGCCCACAGGAAATTCTCAGCGGCTTACAGATCTCATTCTCATTACCCGACAACAACATTTTCCAGTTGTTTCGTTTGTCCCGATTGCCGTTTCGGTCGTACAAAGATGGCGCTTCGAGTTACATAGGCTTATTTTAAAGAAGACAAGCCTCATTGACATCAGAGTAGCGAAAAGTAATTTCATTGTAGTGTTCGGTGAATTATTTCAGAATACGTTTTCCATGCACTTCGGTTGAATCTTACAACATAATCTGATCTTAGAGACAACCCTCGATTACTGCTGAAATGAACAGTTGACTTACCATACAGCAGAATGCGTTGCAACACAAACTCTCTTCAGAAATCACTGCTTTCATGGCATCTCTAGAAAACGACACTAATACAACCTGCCTCCGACTACGAACAGTACTAACTCAACATTCGTTCAGCCTTAAAATATCTATCTGCCTTCCGCATTAACCCCACCACAAAAAACAAAAAAAGAAAAAAAAATCCAAAATACAAAAACATAATCTACAAGAAAGGTCTTGGCAGCGGCAATTGAAGAGGTAAAGCGATTTAACACTGATTCATGGACCTCCTCCATGTCTTACAACACGCACATCATAGCAACTTCATCTGTTTTCTGTTTACCAAGAGATCAAAACACTACGCATAATTCTAACACATCCAAATGACACAGAATCTCTATTTCTCTTTTTATTGCAGGTTATTCCCTATTTCTCTTTTTATTGCAGGTTATTTTTATTTAAACAAAAGGAAATGAAAACATCAGAGATCACCGTATCTAACCTTTATGACCAAGAGAGCTAAAGCCGAAGGAGACCTCCCCGAATTGGATCATTGCTATTTAAAAACGACTAAGATTACAGCTCTCTAGCAGCCACTAACGTCTAAGGAACTCCCGCGTATTCATACAAGCATTCATACATTTATCTTCATGTTTTACGTGTGCATACATATTAGATTATTAGCTGAAGATTCTAAACTCTAACACAAGCGTTCTCAGGATTAGTTTACGAAATCTTATTGCTGTTGTTTCAATCCGGTGAGGGTGTGGACTAACTCGACGAGGACCTCTGGGTTTTCCTAATTAAAGTGTGAGGGTGGATGTTATGAGGGAACACTGAGCTCGAAAATCTCTCTCTCTCTCTCTCTCTCTCTCTCTCTCTCTCTCTCTCTCTCTCTCTCTTGGCGCCACCATGTACATGATTCAGCGTTTCAAATCAAATTAAAAACAGTGGATTGAAGAGAATGTATACAAATCACAATATCTGTTGCCTCGTACTAAGATTAGGCTACACTACATGGACCAAGAGAGAGAGAGAGAGAGAGAGAGAGAGAGAGAGAGAGAGAGAGAGAGAGAGAGAGAGAGAGACACTAAAAATTATTTTTGCTTATCATTATGATCACGAATAAGTCAAGATCACATAACAATGAATGTATTTCTCAATTCTTTTTTTTTCCTTCCTGTGTGTACAACCTATGACTTTACTGTCAGCCAGCCACTTCGTTTAGAAGAAAATCTCTGTACATCTGAAGGCCCAAACTCGCCACTTCAATGGTTCTTTCATGGAAATCGTCTCTTTGGTGATGATAAAAACTGCCTGCAGAACAAGAGCTTAAATAATAAGCCCGGATGCGACCTCAAGCTTACTTGGGACGCGTGCAAGATTTTCCCCTGACGCCTAAGTTGCAAACATTATATTCCTAACTTAACGTGAAGCGGTCTTCGTAATTAATACTCATAATTAGTACTACTCATACTAACAACAAGAATCGAATAAAAAGGACATAAGTTAAACGCGTTCATATATTCTCAGTTACAAGTGGAAACACACAATAATTGAACAAAAATGTAGCCTATGAATTCAGTACATAAAATAAATTAAAACGTGCTAAAAATCTTTGGAAAATAAGCCATGGTTTGACCAACGACAGTAAAAAAATATGCTACATTATATTAGAAATAATTTTTCTGTACTGTTTAACATGCACAGTATTTATTTTTTTTTATTTTATAATAATTAAATCATAAATATCGTATCCTAAAATTCCTGTATCTTTAACTCAACGCGAAACACCTTTTTCAGATCTTTTTTTAGACCTTTCTTATCCCCTAACAACAACAAAGTCGCTTGTAGGTTTACTCCCCGAGTGAGCGAAAATGAGCATATAAGCGGGTTTCAGGCGGTACCTAAGACGCTCCTTGCACGGCACTTTGTAAATCTCACGGGAACAAAGGAATGTTAACATATGGCTTAACAAGAACTTAATGAAGCAAAATTAACGATGTTTGTTTTGTGACCGAGCAGCGCACTTCATTAATCTGGAGTTAGTAATTACAAAGAAAACAAAAACGAAGAACGGACCTATTTTGGTCAGCTAATGGCTTTGAAACTTGTTCCCGCTTTCAAAAATAGAATTACTTCTCTCTGGTTTTCCCGTATTTATTGTTTGTTTTAGCTGATGACAATCTGTTTCATTTCGAAATTTATTTTTGAAGTTTAAGAGACCCTACGAAAAGAAACTTTTAGACCTACACAAACCTTTTTACATAAACGTAAGCACATCATCACACATCTTTATACATAAAATTCACTTAAAGAACTGTATGCTCTCACATATTCACATATACTTGTGCGTGCTTACTCATTTATGCATACATTCAAAACAGAGAAGGTATCAAGGTAAAAAGTACACACAAGATACGGGTTCACTCGATACCACAACATTTTGTTCTTTTAATGCAGAGGTAAGCAAATATTGTAACTGAAAGTTTGTGAAAGACTCTATTGGAAAATGTACTTATAATGAAAGTCTAATCAATAAATAGAGACAAAAAACTGTTAAGAGTCCGAATATGTTACGTCTATGTAAAAGTGAATGCTTCATCTAATAATAATAATAATAATAATAATAATAATAATAATAATAATAATAATAATAATAATAATAATAATAATAATAATAGTTTCTGAAGAATTCCAAAAAACCTTAAAGTCCAAAAGTAGTCGAAAATGTTGGATAATAGTCGAAATTCCCTTAGAAAACGTCGAATAACATCACTGATGACAGGTTGGGTAGGCAGTAAAGCAAGCAAGAATAAATTTGTCTATTTCGAGTTTTTAGTATCAATTTAACTCGCCATTAGAGGTCTTAACTCCGCACGCAGAACTCCGAATAATTCTGGTCACGTAAATGCTCTGCAAATTTGCAACTTGATGATGAAGAAGAAGTGAAGAAGAAGAAGAAGAAGAAGAGAAGAAGAATAAGAAGAAGAAGAAGAGAATGAGGAGGAGGAGGAGGAGGAGGAGGAGGAGGAGAGAGGTGGGGGGAGGGGGGGTGGGGGGGGGGGGAGCCTGAGTAAGGAGTACCTGAGAGGAGTGGTGAAGAGGTGACCTTAACCTTGGCCTCGGTTGCAAAAGGGCTTAAATGGGCGGTGCGTCGGAGAGAGGAAAAGACCTTGACTTCCAGCAAAGAAGAGGATGTCAGGAGGAACTAAAGGTGACCTTTGACCCGGTAAGTCCATTAAGTGCAAACTCCATAACGCATATTGGTACTTGTTTTACTGTGTTTTTTTCCTTCCTCTCCTTTCAACCTTTTCAGTCACGTTTCCTCTCCAATTACAAAGCGATGGGGAATGTACCTTCGGACATACGTATCTAACACATCAGCAGAATGGACATATTTTGTATTGTTTACATTTCTTCCAATTTGTGTGTGTATAAATAAATACTATATACTTAAATTCACACACACATTATACATATACATATAGTATTTATGCGTCTTCCTGGATAATAACTAAGCTCTAACGACATAACTGACTCAATAAAAATCTGATTGAATGTTACGAATTACAAATTTACCTGACGTAAGACTTATTTATGGCAAGTTTCTATGTGGTTACACACACACACACACACACACACACACACACACGCACACACACACACACACACACACACACACATATATATATAATATATATATATATATATATATATATATATCATATACATATACATATATTATCATGAAGTGGTATCCCAGTACAAAAAAATGTGTTGATTCAAATGATCTTGAATTACCAATTAGCTGACGAACGAAAACTTCGAATATGTTAGACTAGATGAATGCAATACAGCAAGTTTCTCTTCGAAATACGTGAAGTGATCTATGGTAGAACCAATGCAACTATTTTTCTGGGCTATGGCATTTTATACCCCTGTTTTCTGTTTTAAACATGACAAATTTTCATCGTTTTACGTGCAATGGAAAATAATTAAAGGTAAAAAGACTGCCATATTTTTTTCTCTAAAAAATATGATGCGCAGTATTAAAAATAATTGATCCATTTACGAAATAAAATTTAATTTCTTAAAGTTTATTTTGTAAATGGCTCAATATGTGATGAATACTATTAAAACAATCCGGTAGTGGTACAAAATTTACGATCACAGATAAAATGTAAAGAGAGAGAGAGAGAGAGAGAGAGAGAGAGAGAGAGAGAGAGAGAGAGAGCTTCGAATGGATACGGCTCATTTCTAAGCCATTATTGTCTCACGTTCTGTCTAGAGGTCGTTATGTATTCGCCAGCAAACGAAGACTTCACACAGTCCAAAGTCTACCCATTTTCCTTTGCTGTCCGTTCATGTGTCTCTTACTCTTCTTCTTCTGCCACTCAGCGAACGTCTCCTCTCTTACATTAGTTACAATTATTGCATGTTTAAATAAAGACATGGAAATTGCCGTTATCGTAATGACTATGAAGGAGTCAATGATTTAAGAAAATTCATATACGAGAGCCTAATTTTTAAATAAAATTCATTATATGTGAAAGAACCTAAAGGTTCGCTCTCATTCCTGTTTTTTTCTTCTTTTTTTACGGTGAATTGTGGAAATGAATACATTACGCGGCCACTGGACGTGAATATAACATGCAATTTTAATCTAGGTCATTATTTTATACTGTTTATTTTATATGTATTTAAGTTTCTTAAGCTGCAATATTTTTAATGGAAACTATATAACACTGTCCGCAGCTTGGAAATGCAGATACGCTTTCAATATCTTTGTATTTCCACTACTTTTTGTTTTATTCTTCCAGTGCGTCTCCCTAAAATGCCTTATCAAGCATTCACTGATTATCATTGCAATCTTTTATTCACTCTTGAGACAATCACTACGGAAGTTCTGCACTCAGGAAAAGAAGCACTATAGTTTAAATAAGAAATGTTGATATCATCAAGAAGCAGCGTTTGTTTGTTTGTTTGTTTGGTGTTTTTACGTTGCAAGGAACCAGTGGTTATTCAGCAACGGGACCAACGGCTTTACGTGACTTCCGAACCACGTCGAGAGTGAACTTCTATCACCAGAAATGCACGTCTCTCATCCCTCAGTGGAATGGCCGAGAATCGAACTCACGCCAACACCATACCATTCACGCCACTGAGGCGCTACCAAGAAACAGCGTAGTAAGACGGCGACACAAAGCAATGAATTTCGATTTGGAGTATGTTGTCATTTAAATAAAGCATCAAGAAGTGCTTTCCTGGGGCTTTGTAAAACACTTCCACTTCCTGAAAACGTGAACAATGCCGCACTATACAAAAGGAAATGCAAGCAAATTCCCACGCCATCAACGCAGACGCCATGTTAAACCGTGACTTTAAGGCTAAAGGTACACAATGCACGCAATTAACATCGATGACCTTCGTTGTTGTGACGCCGGAATTGTGAAGCAATATCAGGAATTTCAATAAATAAATAAAGAAAAAAAATACGTAACGCCAAAGGCAGGCAGAGTGGCCTTGATATTGAAGACACTGAAGGTCACCAGATGATGAGCAATAAAAGCAACGACAATAATAACATGAGAAACCTTGACAATGAGATGGCTGAGAATTTCCAGAAGAAGAAGAATGAGAAGAAGAAGAAGAAGAAGAAGAAAAAGAAGAAGAAGAAGAAGAGGAACCTAGGTATGAGAGACCCACAGGTTAGTGGATAAAGAGCAGATATTTGGGAAATCTTTATTACGTCTGTGGATACAGTAGAGCTATAATATACATCAATAATAAAAGGAAATATAAGAAGATCAAGAGAAATTTGGATGGATGAAGCATTGAAGTTCAGAAAGACGAATAAAGAATTGAGGTATAAAGGAAAATAAAGAGAAAAAAACGCTGATAATTAAGATTTCATGGAAGAGAGGATGGCAATGACGGGGAAGAACAATGCTAGTAACCTTGGCACTGTGTTCCCTTAAATGACAAAAATGTTTTGAGGCAGTTCATACATTTAAAAAAAAAAAAAAAGAACCGGCCAATGGTAGTTTCGCCCTACAATTAATAAGCCATGAGAAGAAGGAAGAGGAGAATAGGTATGTAAATAGTTCAGAGAACAGAGGACCCGAGGCTTAAACCCCGGGAAAACTTCGCCAAAGAGGTAGAGGAGAAAAATCAGCCGGGGTCTTTTGAAGATTTTTCAAGGTCGGTTATTTGCAACTCCGGCTCAGGTGAATGTCCCTAGGGGCAAACTGCGTCATGGGAACGATCTCTGCAGGATTAGTTCCAGCCTCCTCACTGAGAGGAACACCTCGCTGGAAAAGGAGAAGAACCTCGCAGTGATTAGAGTGGGAAGCCTCACTCGGTCGTATAATGTGAGGTTATCCTGTCTTTTGAGGTAGCGTGAGCTTTCTGCCATCAACAGAAAAATGAAAGTCAAGTTACAGAACATAAATATTAATCCTTCATGCTGCCAATAAAATATTTGTGAAGGTTAGACTTTTCTAGCGTATCTCAATTTAACATGTATTTAGATAATCCGTGTCTAGAATAAAAAAAGATGCAGTCAGTATAAACACGGCTCACCAAACACAAAAAGAAAATATCGCCGAAAAACTAATGTGATATTACAAAGGATTTTGAACATTTTTAAAACTTATCATCCATGTTCTTATAGTTACCATGATGTGAAATAAAATGGAAAAACCTTCTCATGAACAAACCTTGAAAACAATGACTTCCTTGCTATGCTAAACCCGCAGACATTTTCCTCTTCTTGGTCATCATGAACAAAAACTCTCCGGACATTACGCTTATACTTTTACTGACGTAGTGCTTTGAATTTCAACTTTCAGTACTTCCTAAGATCTACTTTTAATTTAAACTTGACGTATTGGTAGTACCAACTTTGAATCTAAACTTGATGTATTGCTAAGATCAACTTTCAATTTAAACTGTTTCTTTGATAGAATGTCTGAAACAAATAAATGGTCTTTGTTCTAGGTATATGTACATAAACACACAAACACATATTTGCATGTATGCATGTGTGTAGTATATGTACATATAATATATAAAGATATAATATGCATGTATAATATATATTATATATATAAATATATATATATATATATATATATATATATATTATATTATATACAGGGATGACATGATGTCAGGACACATGTTAACAAACAAACAGATATCAGGTATAAGATATTCATGTCGGCATACTGATGGCTATGAGATTAAGCAAATAAACAACTTCTTTATAAGGGAGATTCAGGCGGGTACTGGAAGCCAGATTTCATCACTCTTATCCATTTAAACCTACTCTAAACATGTAATTCAGCAAGTCTGTCCTCTGGCGGCCAGCTTTAATATGATTAATCTAAGACGCACGACAATGAGGCTTCAATCATCTGTCATTTTGAACTCATCACTCAGGATTAGCGAGTTAACTATTTTATAATTCCCTCACTCCAAAATCTTTATTCTCTCTCTATAACTACCTTATCAAAATCTTGAAGTTTTTATGAGCCTTAACTGCTATATAAAGCCCTCAGATTACAGTAAGAAATAACGAATATATATAATGTATATGAGCACTATGCTTGAGACACAGAATGCCTGTAACTTCTGCATAAACAGATTCTACCTTGAAGTAAGGAAAAATATCTAATTATCAAGGAATACACAGGAAGCAGTGCAACAAGACATTAAATAATATGTTACCTATTCTCATGAAAAGGATCACGTTTCAAGTTCCAAGATCATCCGTAAGTATCTTAGAGTTGAGTTAAGTTGAATATAGAATTTAGGCCAAAGACCAAGCACTGGGACCTATGAAGTCATTCAGCGCTGAAATGGAAATTGACAGTAAGGTGTAACAGGAGGAAAACCTCGCAGTTACACTATGAATCAATTGTTAGTAAAGGGTGGAAAGTAAGATAGAAGAAAAGAGAATATGAAAGGAGGTAGAGTAAAAGGAACGAAAGGGGTTGTAGCTAGGGGCAGAGGGGACGCCACAAAGAACCTTAAGTAATGCCTACAGTCCACCGCATGAGGTATCTTAGAGGAACACTTCGTTGACAAATTCAAATAAAGCGAAGATTTTTCTTCTAAATTGTAGGGCAAAACACTGAAAGAAAGATCGCATGAACATGCTATGGACAATAACTGAAATTATTTATTTTTTATTTCCTGTCTTTTTTTTTTTTTTTTTTTTTTTTGCTACACGACATGACAAGTGAGGTTACGTGATCAACTTGCAACAATGGCAATACGAATAACTGACTAACACGAAGAGGCTACCCACGGGCGGTTTGGAAATCGGTTCAAGGTCGCTTCAGCTCAGGATGGTCAAATAATTGAAGGCTGGTGTGCAGTTTTTATGACGTAAAATCATCCCAAAATAAATACAGGTATGACATCGTGTGCGGACGAAGGGAAACACCTGTGATATGCTTCAGTACCTAACGTAGACAGAATAATACAACATTACAACAACAGATATTTCGTCTCCGGAAAACACAAATTAACAAAGCGATTCAACTATTCGTTGTGTCCGACTTACTCATCCAAATCAGCATAAGATTTTAAAACAAATTTGCAAAAGAATACTTTCTTCGCTTCACTTCATGAGCAGTCGGCCAAATCTTCAATAATTTACCCAGATATCTTATTTCCAACACTGCTTCGTCATAGTTTGATTTATATACTGTATATTTAAAAAAAGGCAAAAATATAATGGAGACACGTCCATTACTTGAGATTATAACACAGTTTTGTGGACGCCAACGAATTCTTACAGATTCCCATTTAGACGGCATCTCACCGCATTCATATCCTGTTTTTTTGTCAACATATATTCCACGGTGGGCGTATGTGAGAATTATATATATATATATATATATATATATATATATATATTATAATATATATATATTTTTTGTAAAATGTGTGTGTGCATGCATGTATGTATGGTATACAGAAACTTATTCCCATAATAATTACAAATCATGAAGTAAGCTCATTTTTTCTTAATTATTGGTTTCTCCTCAGTATGTTCTGTATTAACTTTTTTTTCCTTCGTTGGTAAGGTGAGGAGATTATAAAACCGGAACGCTTATGATCTGGTAAGGTAAGAGATCCTTAGCCGTTAATTTGTAAACAGCAGACATTATATATAATATATATATATATATATATATATATATATATATATTATATATATATTTTATATATTACATCAGTATGCTGTTTACAACTTAACTGCTAAGGATCTCTTACCTTGCCAGATTCATAGGTGTTCCGGTTTTATAATCTCCTCACCTCACCAAAGTGAAAAAAAAAGTTAATAAAGGACATACTGAGTTGATACCAAATAAAAAAATTAGCTTACTTCAGGATTTGCAGTTATCATGGAATAGTTTCTGTATGGTTACCATAATGAAAAACCACCTTATTATATAACCATGATTTCTCTAATCTACATTTCCCTGTATGGTTACCATAATGAAAAACCACCTTATTATATAACCATGATTTCTCTAATCCAAATTTTCCTGTTTGTTTGTTCGTCTGTCTCTAACAAATCCTCGGTTCTTTATCTTTAGCTCCAAAGTTGTCAGCAGTCTTGGAATTACATGAGTTGCATTGCTTCCTCTTTCAATGTATTTTGACATGATCTCATGTTCTTGTTGTTTCATCACAGCACTCAACTGCATTTCTCTACTTCAATGTCCCTTTGCGGTATCTTCATCAAACCTTTTCGCGTATCAAATTTAATATTCCTCGTCTTCCGTAATATAATAGTTAAGACATAGTTAGCCAGTTGTTCTCGCATGTAATATATTTATTTATTTATTTATTTCATTTTATTTTATTTTATTTTTTGGTTAAATCGTCGATTGTTTCTTGCAATGCGCCATACTTTCAATTACGGATATTTCCCACCAGCCAGAGGATTTTCCTGAACAAAAGTGATTCTTAGCCTTTTCCTCTCATTTTCCCCTACCTATTTCCCCTATTTTTTTTTCCAGTATTATCGTAACGTTTTCCTCCTTAGTATCACTTATTTACAGATCTATTACCGTGCTGCATTACTATTCAGTGTCTTTAATTTCCATTACTGATATTAATCTTTTATTGTTGGTGGCTCGCCCGAAAGCTGAGAGGAAAAGTATGCTAAAATATCTTTTGTTATAATCAGTATACTGATTCATACATATAATTTCCAACTTAAGCAACACGCAAGATAAAAAATATATTAGCGAACAATGAAATATCGGATAAAGATACCAGGGCACATTGCAAGGTCAGCGAGTGCATGTACATGTATTTGCCGTGGGTATTGAGGGCTGATGTACGGCACCAAAAGTAGAGCATAAGATTTACGCTGGTAAATAAGTTAAGTGTAACATAAGATTCAGAACTGTTACCATCTAATTACGACTACGGACGAATATTGTTTACATATATGAATGCATATGACGAAATAAGCTAAAATGAATTAATAATTAGACACATAAATGTAAATATATTTAAATATTATATATGAAAAATGTATGTATGTATATATATATATATATATATATATTATATATATATATATATGTATAGTATGTATGTATATGTATGTATGTATGTGTGCGTGTGTGTGTTTCTTTGTAAAGAGAAAATCTTATATAATACAAATATATATATATATATATATATATATATATATATTATATATATATATATATGTGTGTGTGTGTGCGTGTGCGTAATAAACGGTTTATTTCACGCTGACAGTAGATGAAAATACAGGTGTCAAAAGTTCAGAGGGCATTATGGTTATTACATTTACAATATATAAAGACACAGACACACACACAGACACACACAGACACACACACACACACACACACATATATATACATATATAGGTGAGAGAGAGAGAGAGAGAGAGAGAGAGAGAGCACCGAAATGGAAAGCAAAGAAACACTCTCTTATTTAGCGCCAGATCTACTATAACGAACGAGAGAAGTTGTAGACCACGAACCGTCTCTCCGAGAGGGCGTGGCCCCATGGAAAGATGATACGTGCAGCCAAGGCGTCGTCTGATACATACATACGTTCTCGAAGGTCACCGAGGGCATCGTATTATAGTGGTTTGAATGAAAGGCTTCTGGAGAGTCATCCTTACTCCTTGTAATTATAAGCTTCCATATTATTAACCATTATCATTATTACTATTTATTTTTATTTTTTTTTTTTCAAGATTCGCAGGTGGTGAAGGCGCTTTATCTCAGAGTTTTGTTATAGTGGCGGATTTAAAATGGGGGAGGGGGGGGGGGGGTGTGTGCCTGGTCACGTGTCCCACCATGGATATGAATAATAGAACACGGTTTTTTTCAGTAATTCATTATAAAAAAAAAATTTTAGTTAAAGATTATTTCAACAACAAAAACAATAACAACTACTACTTCGTATATGTATGCGTGCATGCATTTGCAATTATATATATATATATAATATAATATATATATATATATATATACATTTACATATATATATATATATATATATATAATAAACCTAAGTGGCCCCCAAATGAAAGATTTCTAGAGCCACCCCCTTTTTATTATTATTCGTACTTTATTAACACCAAGTGTTATTTGTTTGAAATATCATCTTCGAGTAACCTTGGTTTCTGACACAATCTTTTTTTTAGTCTAGATGTCATTAAATCTAATTATTAACAATGAAAAATAATCAATGCATGATTAATTTCGGCTTACACTAAAACGAATAATATTGCTAATACTGACTAGCTCATATTTAAGCACACATGAATCTCATGTATCTACTCTACTTTCCAACTAATGACATCATGACTGAAGATTTTGGTAACAACAAAAAAAGATGTTCGTAAAATATAAATACGAAAACAAGCAAAAATGGGATGTTGAATGAATGAGAGAGAGAGAAAAAAACAAGGCTTAAAATAAATACGCTATATTTTATTAGATATAATTGTTCTGTACTTTTTAGCACGCATGCATTGTTTATTTTTCCCATTTCGATCCCAATAAATAAATCATTAACATCCGATCCTAAAATTCCTATATCTTTAACTCAATGCGAAAAAATTTTTTCAGGCGTTTTTAGGTTTTTCCACAGACTTTTACTAAATACCCCAACCCAAACAATAACATCAAAAGCAAGAACAACAAGAGTAAGAACAACAACAACAAAAAAGTACTTTACTTGCTGACATTCAGCTCTCACGGAATCACTTTCCCATGATTACCGGGGTAACTGACCCCATCATTTTTCATGATTCCGTTCACTACACCTCTCTCTCTCTCTCTCTCTCTCTCTCTCTCTCTCTCTCTCTCTCTCTCTCTCTCTCTCTCTCTCTTATGGTTTGGAGAATTTCGAGGCTGGTGAATTATTCTGAAGAATGAGATGGCGGTACCTATGACATGAATTATGTCTAAATCGTCATCGTTCGCGGTTTACCAAGGAAAAAAGGAAAATGAATTATCATCTCTCGATATATATACATGTTCTGGAACATATAAAGAATTATCATTTAATAAGACTTCACTTTTGATACATAAGTATAAGTATATATGCGTATATAAAAGTTTATGTATATACGTATGTATATATATATATATATATATATATATATATATATATATATATATATATACATAAACGAATGCCATTAGGAAAAAAGCAGCGTATCATCGAGCCACAAATGAGACAGTTCAAACTACTCCAAGAAGTAAATAGATAGAACAAAAAGAGATACTCCGGGATTATGGCGTATCCAAATAAAGAGCAAAGAATGTGAGAAGTTAAGAGGGATTTGTGGCTATTACAATTCCATATACATACATACATATATACATACATATATATATATATATATATATATATATATATAGTGTGTGTGTGTGTGTTTGTATATATGTATGTAAAAGCATGTAAAGTGTGTATATGTACTTACAAAACTTAAGAACGCTTATTTCACTGCAAGTTCATTCTGTATCTTTAAATTATAAGGTTTTATGAGGATAACTTTTGAAAATTATTCACCCCAGTTAAACCAAAAGTCAATTATGAAGAGTTTACCTTATTCTAGCTATCGTTACGTAAAATGAAATTAAACAAATGTTAAATAATATGCCCTTCCTACAGTGATTACAATAACATGAGATAAGTTGAAGGTTATATAGTGTAGTGACAGAAATTGTGGGTATTTAATAAGCGAATAGAGGTATGGGTAGCTTCTCGTATGACGCCAAGTCAACGACTTGAGAGCTAATGTAGTTAACTAATTTCTTATGACGACAACCTTGACCAACCTCGATCACCTAAGATCGGGTTCTTCAGAACAGAATAATCTCGAATATTTTCCCGTAAGTCTCTTTTCCTCGAAGCTGCTAAAGAAGACGTCCTAGAGATGAAAGCTAGCGGACCGTTTTTTTAAATCGTTACTCAATCTTTGACTAATCGATGGAAAAAAGTATTTGCTGATGGGCACTCAGGTGACAATAGAAATGTACTCTATTGTGTTCCTCAGGTAAGTGTCCTTGTCCCATTACTTTTTATGTGAAATATACAAGATTTGTGGTCTGGCCTCGAAAACAAGATTATTGATTCTGAAGACGATGCTACTATCGGTGCACCGATCCCATTTTCTGAGTACAGACCTGTGGTTCATGGTGACTTAATACAGATTTACCTAAATCTAGTGCATGGGACAAATTATTGGGCAAGAAGTTTAACACCGCCAAAATTCAAAATATAATTGATAGCAGCTCCAGGAAAGTCTACTATCCCCTCCTCCCCAGCTTGTTATTTACAATGTTTCTTTACGTGCAACTCATATAAAATTCTAGTTGACCTCCTTGACTGAAAATTTACTTTCGAGAAACATGTCTGGTCAAACTCTGTCTTCAATTGCAGAAAGAAAATCTCAGATATTGTTCCCCTGTTTTTGGTCCTCAACAGCTGACTCGCATCGGAAATTGTCGGCCAAAATTCCTTCAGCTGAATCTTTAAAACTTCGAAAATTCAAATTTGGCGCAATGCTTTTGTAATACGATTTGTCTAACTTGTTTTATTATGTTTTTTGTTTAGTTTGTTGTTATTAATCGTATCTGGTTTTCCTTATTTATTTTTTTTATAGTTAGCTCTTTACCTCTCAGTTTCTTTTCCCGTGCTGGGCTGCTTTCTCTAATGAGGCCCTTTAGATTGTAGATTGTGGCATTCTGCTTCTCCAACTAGGGTTGCAGACTGACTTGTGACAGTAATAATAATATAATAATGATAATAATGAAACACTAGTGCACCATGTACAGTAGGAATTATTAAAGGGTGCTTGCAGCTTCCCCTCGACTTGTAGCCGCACCCATTTTTTAGCCATTCCCCCTTCCTCTCTTCAATCTAAACCTTACTTTTCCCTGTGCTTCATCTCCATTTCTTTCTGTGCCTCTTTATCTTGCTGTCCAACCACTCAAACACCCTCTTTTTATGAAGCAAGAGCCCGTGCCAGCACAAGGCTTAATCTACCGACGACGCCTGCTTTTCACTGTCTTAAACACCGAATGGCCGAAAGTGGCTCACTGCTGAGTTTGACAGTCTGAATCTTATTAACCATTTTTGCAATGATTGTGGAGGATAATAAGAGGTAAGTCGCAAAAGAGTGCATGTTCCCGATTTGTGTCAAGTCATGAACCTATTATCTTTTTTGATGTTGAAGATTATCCTGCTCTTGAATGTCTCATCCATTTCCAATTCGCTGAACATGAAGGGGTTTCGAAGATGCTGATTACGACGACGTTGTCCCGATTGATGTTCAAGATGTCTTTGCAAAATAGACTTAAAAAAGATGCCATAACCTTGGTGGCAGAGGGTTGCGAGACCTGGTTGCAGCTTTTATCTCAAATATTTCAAGCTGTGAATTGCAACCTAAGAGTTAATAGAGGAATACAGAACATTTTTATAATAGCTTCGAGCTGCAGTATGTCACGACAAGAACAAAAGTCCAAGTGTCCCTAAGGCGAAATATGTCGTGTTAAAAAAAAAAAAAAAAAAAAAGGCCTTCATCTTACGTCTCTGAATCTCATCCTACTTACATGCAAAGATGAAACTATAGCCAGGGGTAAAATCGTTTCCAAGCAGTCTGCATTAACGTCGTAACATATGAAATTGTCTCAGCCTACAGTATTGCACTCTGATTTGCAATATCACTCTGTGATGAGACTTCAAGGCCATGACTTGAACCGATTATCAGTCCCGGAGATCTAGTTGGAAATTAATTTATTAGGTCAACATTTATTCCAGTCATGTGAGCCCCTTTCCTTTTCGGACCCCTAGCAACAATTATTTTGGTCCCAAACTCACAAACAGATAAACTTAACCAAAGCCTAACTATATACACTAGCCGAAGTGATCTGGGCAAGACATGACTTAATCCTGGTAAGCAATCTTTGTCAACTGCCTCAAATTATATGAAGGTTTTCCGCCCCTAATATAACATTTCAGTGCCTATTGTTAGGCTTCTGTTTTGGGCAATGCTGATAAAAGATAAGCTGATCAGTGAGAGATTTCATCCTGAACGAGTGAAGGTAAATTCATACTCATATTTTGACCTTCCGTAGCAATACATCTACCACCCCTATAATACTGCGACTACCGAACGTTTAAGTTTCTAAGGATCTGTATGGCACAAGAGTGTCATTTACATATTTTTTAGAAGTAGCCATAAATTCCTATCGACGTGGCTAGTTTCTTATAAAAAGTAGTATCGTCCAAGGCATGATTTTATTGCTGCAGAGGCTTGATAAATTTTACAAAAATTCGGCATCATAAAGAAGAGATAATGCATCACCACTGCAATGAGGAGCACTGAGCTTACCTTTATTTATCGTTATATTCTTCTCTAGGACACATGAGCCTGTTTCTAAACCTCTCTGATTAAGAAGTTAGAAAGGCAAGTGAAAAAGGACCTGAGCCTCAGAGAACACAGATAATCAATACATTATCCTCGACCACGTCTTGGCACAACATATCAGCATTCCTCAATTAACAACGAATCAAGAAAAACTTATAATTAATAAAAACCCGACCACAGGAGCTCAAACCCGTCAAGAAGGAACTAAAATAGAGTTGCGTGAAATTCTGTCTTAAAAGCAATAATTCCCAAAGCATATTAGGCTACTAAGTAGGCTCTTAAGCTTAAAATAGGGAAGAGCAAATATCAGGCCTTCAAAAATATAATTATTCCTATTTTGGCACAGAAGCCGAATATATTATATTAGTTCTCTCAAGTACTAGACAAAACAAAGAGCCCCGTCATTTTACCAAGAGGCACTTCGGTCTTTTCTGCAGTAGGCACAAAATAGGATACGCTACCATAAACAAGAGTTTTACTATAATGAACATGCTTAAAATGGAATATTTTCTCGGAAGTTCGCACCGAAAACGTCAAAGCTTCAGTCACATCGCATTCTTAATGGCAACACAACAGTACAGATTAGACACACGCAACCTTATTCTAC
Source organism: Macrobrachium nipponense (assembly GCF_015104395.2). NCBI lineage: Eukaryota > Metazoa > Arthropoda > Malacostraca > Decapoda > Palaemonidae > Macrobrachium > Macrobrachium nipponense. The sequence goes on from NC_087201.1 coordinate 134,062,486, forward strand.
ATGACGTTGCATCACATGTAATCTTGTTAGTCAAGGATTCTTCTTAATATCTTGAGCTTATTCTCCACTACGGTAGTCTGGAGTCTTCAAGATATTTTGTGGCCTCTTGTTTATTTCCAGTTAATATTATAATATATCACAAGTGAGATATCACTTGTCATCAAATGATACGCTCGGATTTAAAACTTGCTTGAAATAAGTTGGACAGAATTCACTACCATTTTCCTCCAATAAGTCGAAATACACAAATGACATAAGAACGTGGACTGAGAGGGCTTTTGGAATTATGACACAGCAAATTTTTTTTAATATAATAAGCAGAATTACATTTGAAATTTAGATTTGCCTTTCTGTCTTTTCACTTTTGTTTGAATTTATCTACTAGCAATATTCCTGTAAGTACAGCTCAAGCCCTAACTAAAAAAAATTCCCAGAAAAAAGATAAATATTTTAAACACCAGTGAATATCAACTTTCCTTTCTTTTGTCAGTTCGTTACGCAAAGGCGACAAGCATTAATTTGAACCCGTTTACACACGTAACATAACTCATGATTAGACTGTAGTTGCATAGTATAAATAAAAGAAATCAAAATAATGACAGTATTAGTGAAGAAGTCTAAAATTGTAAATATATATCTAAAAAAATATTTGAAACGAGAACTTCGAAACAGAGCAGGTTCTCGAAAGTTCTCGAGGTTTTGGAATGCTTCACCATTGTAGTGATTTGTGATTATGACATTTCTGTAGGTGATAGTGTTAATGGGGCGAATGAATTTCAATATGCAAATGATCAGAACTAACATATTCTGCACAAGTGGAACTTGCAAAAAGCCCGTGAAACCGTACACAGTACTTTAACGAGCTGAGTGACAGCTCCATAAACTACATGTGTTGATAAATACACTTTAGTGATTTAATTTTATACGACTGATATTTTCAAGCTGTGGAATTTTCCCTTCGTCTCTGTTTTCCTTAATTCATTCAACTTTCCTCCAATTGATGTTGTTGGAGGTCAAAACGAGTTGGAGCAACCAGTAAACCCGGCATTTAAGAGAAAGGCCTGTCTCCATTCGGGATGGGAACCACTATAATAGTTGTCTCTTTTGACCATCCAACCGGTCCTCTCAGTAAAGCAAATCGTCCTCACATTGCCTAACGGTTATTTGACCTTCCCCTTATGTCTTTCGTGGTCACTGACGAGTGCTTGGTAATTAGTATCTCCGTACACCCTCGTAGCTTCCCCTTGTACCTGTGCATATGCAAGTCTCTCAGTTATCAACCTTTCTTGGGTGACCGTTTTACCTGATTTTCCCATTGTGGCGGCGGCGCGTCTGCCTGGCCGCCTCTACCCTAAACTCAACCTGAAAAACATAATCACCTCAGGGATTTCCAAAGAGGAAATTGTCGGTGTTTGCGGAAAGGACAACCATTTTCAGGTGGAGACGCACTTCGGCCCATGATGAAGATAACACTTTCAAGGTTAAGTGACACTCGCTGAGGTGTTCTAGGAAAAGAAATTTAAAATTAAATTTTAAATGCCTGTCTGTTTTAAAATATATAAATGAATAAGTCTAAATGCAAGCCATTTGTCAAAAGCGACAAAAAAACTATTAATTTCCACTTAAAATAATCAGGTAGACCGTCAGACTAGCAAGTCATTTTGCATTCACCCGCCAGATGGCAGAAGCTTTAAGGACTCTGTGAGAAGGTCATTTTGGGGTTTTGCTTCCTTCGGGAAGGATCTGAGGAGCCGTATGTCATATCTTTATTCGTTTCCCATCGTTACATTCGAAGGGAAACTGGTGGCTTTCAAAGGATGTCGAGGTTTCTCAGGTTCTTTTATCCTTCCATTTTCATCGCCTCTTACTTTGTTTCTCGTCTCTGAGAGCGATGCATAAAACTGTGTAAGATACAACGAGAGAATATCGAACAAACAACAGATTGCGAAATCGAGGCGATATAACTAATAAAGATACAGGAGAAGAAAAAAGTTTATCTTCAGCAAAAAAAAATGCACCTAATTGTCCCGCAAAAACTTGCCCCTTCTAAGGCCAACGAGACACACCTTTGAAAGACGTGGAGTTTTGGACGCAGATTTTTTCTCCAGTGATCCCCTGAATTGTAGACTGCATCTGATGTGTGAATATTACTGAAGTATAAAGCTATAAGAATCATTTGTCTCTGTTTCCATTTTTCATCATTTGGTGCCTAAAGTCAACAGAAAAAAGAAAAGAAGATGACCTCGAGAGAAATCACTATAATAACTTTTAAGCATTCTAATGATACAATTTATCATCTTTCAGTGGAGACGAAATAACAAACCAAATCTCCCAGAGAGACTAGCAAGAGGAAGAGGCCTCGCACGAGCATCCTCGGTCAGCTGTGTCCGCAAAAAGTGGCCGCCATAAGAGCTAAATTATTAACCAGAGCAGAAGAAGAAGAAGAGGACGAAGAAACAAGAAGAAAGAAAGAAACAAAAAAAGTTAAGCATCTGTTAGTTGACCTTCGGTTAGAGATGGAGCTTCCAGTGATAAACTTAGCTGATCACTTCATCGGCCTACGGTCTTGCATGAACTTTGACCCAAAACAGTGAGCTAATCGCTGTTATGTTACGGGCACTTTAACGACATCCTTACCAGTCGAGGTCAAAGGTCTTGGTAAGGGGAGGGGTGCACAAACAACATAAAACAGAGGACCTCTACTTAGTTGCGCATCTGATGAATCTTTATGCACGGGTAGACGAGACAAACAGCTTACTACATGCTTACCTTGTCCAGACATGGAAAGACTAAATGAAAGTGGAGAGATAAAGGTGGAGCCCAACCCGCTCATTGAAAGAGGTAAAATGAAGAGATGCTGGAAAAATGTCTGAATATGAGATGACAATAATTTTTCCTGTTTTCATGCAGCCTTGGAAGACGATAAACAATCTCACAATGAACATCTAAATCATAACATTATAAAAATATGACGTGTTTCTTATTAGGAACTGAACACTTCTGAAACAATAGGCTGAGTCCACCTTCCACGCTGTTCTTCGAAACCATTTACGCTGGAAAGGCCCAGACTATTTTGAGCTTTGATCAGAGGTAAAATGACTTTCAAAAGTGTATTTGCATCATAGACACTTGTCTTCCATTTCCTTAAGATTACTATTCAGTGAGGAAGTCGAAATATTACCCCTGCAACGACTGACGGCATTTCCCATACAACTAAATGTCATTACCATTTCTTAATGTTGGTAGTCATTTCACCTGTTTACTTAAGTCTTTTTATTTTACCAGTTAACCAACAAACGTCCGTTATTACAAATGGAAGTACTACTTACTCTGTTCAAACAATTTCCTTTGCTTTGCAGAAAATAATTCCCTTTTATTTAAAACGGCCACATTTATCTACTTCACAATAATCCATGTGAATTAAATTCACGCTCCAACTTGCAAAAAAAAAAAAAACCAAAAAAAAAAAAAACCTATTCAGACTTTTCCTGCAACATCATACTCCGTCACATTCTTAAGTATACAGCATTAATGATTTTGTCAATTGCATTCCCACAGACCTTTGCTGCAGCTAAGTCATAAGTATGATGATATTAATCAAAATTGTCTCATTTAATTTCCCGTGTTAGTTATTTTTCTGCGCGTTTAGGCAATATATATATTTTATATACATATGTACACACACAAACACACACACACACACACACACACACACAACACACACATATATATATATATATATATATATATATATACATATACAAACATATACATATATAACATATACACTCTCCGGAGGAGGTGATGCAAAAAAGGTGCAGCCTTCCGGTCTCTTACTATGGGGGAGGGGGAGGGGGGGGGAGTGGGGAACCGGTGGAGTGAGGGAGTAAGAGGTTACTAGGTCCACGCCCTTTTGTCATGAGCCCAGCAGACATTAGAACTCATTTACAGTTGGGAGAACTCATCAGAGGCAATCTGGGAACAATCCACGGAACCTAGCAAACGTGAACTGATACTACACCACTTTTTAATATTAGGTCGTTTTCTCTAATGGAGGAAGGGGGGGTGTGAGTGTTGCCAATTTGAAGCCGTGACAAATACAAGACCAATGTTTCAACTAAATTCAGTATTTACCTGCTTTATATATATATATATATATATATATAATAAAAAAAAATTAGAGATAGATAGATATATATATATATATATATATATATATATATAAATATATATATATATATATATACTATATATATATATATATATATATATATATATATATATATATATATTTATATATATATATATATTTGACACACATATATATGAATATATATATATATAAATAGAGAGAGAGAGAGCGAGAGAGAGAGAGAGAGAGAGAGAGAGAGAGAACTTCCCAATGTAACAGTTCTCAGACTAAGTTTGTGAGGTGGCAAATCCCGCAGGGTAAGTTTATAATGGACGGCGTAGTAAATTCGATTTCATGGAATACATTTCATGGGATCAAAAGGAAAATGCTCAACCAATAGGAGATCCTTTTCTACGTAAAAGGAGAAAAGTTCTTATTTTGTTTTTTCGAGCGCCTTATAAACTGGCTCTTTGTCGTCTGGGAAAAACCGGTTTCGACATGGCACAGCGTCAGAGCAGTCGCGTTCGAGAGACCCAGAATATCTCGATAATGTCGATATTACGGGAGAAATCAAAACGATTGTCTCACTTTCTTTGGTAAGGAATTCAGGCTTTTATAGTTGATGTTACTATTAACACTATATCAGGGGCTCTTGTAGGATAATTAAGCTACATGATTAAAGTATATCCAGTGAGTAATTCTACTAAGTTCTAAGATTAGTGACTTATGGAAAATGTCAATTCATTCCAATCATCTTGTGAGTGACAGACATTACCACTTTCGCGACATTGGTCGTCATTCTTCAGTTGTTACGTTAATATCTATAATAAGTACACACACACACACACACTCAGACTAAAAAGACGTTAAGCAAGGACTCATGACGTCATATTCTTCAAAAGACGGGTTTTTATTTTACTTTTGTTAACTTGAAAGCACGAATAAGATACCAAAAAAAAAAAAAAAAAAAAAAAAAAAAAAAAAAAAAAAAAAAAAAAACACTGGATTCTGTTTCCACTTTTCCAGCTGATACACCCTGGAGGGTAATCATGGAGGTTGGGCACAACGCCAAAGACTACAAAAGAGTAACATCTATTGCACTGTCAATATTATTACCATCTTTGCTAATCCCTTCGTCTTCATAGACATCATAATCGATGTCAGTATCCTCATCCGACATCATCCTAATCGCTTGTGTATAATCATAGCAATATCGTGGAGGTCACCTTGATGTCATCCGTACCATCATCTCACGTCGCAGCTTTTACTGACAAGATTGTTTCGGGGGGAAAGGAAACTGTATGTAATGAAGATACGTGAATACAGAACAAAAAACAAGGCCTGATCAGACCTCCAGCTTATTCGAGAAGCGTGCACGATTTTCCCCTGACGCATAGGTTGTATATAAACATTATATTCCTAACTTTTAACGCAAATTAAAACATGCTAAAACCTATGGTGAAACAGAACCTTGTTTCACAAACGAATATTAAAACAAATACGCCATACTTTATTAGAAGTAATTTTCCTGTACTGTTTAACATTTACGCTATTTATTCTTTACATTTTCATTCTAAGAAATATATCATAAATATCCTATCATAAAATTCCTGTATCTTTAACTCAACGAGAAACACATTTTTTCAGATCTTTTTAGGCTCTTCCATAGACATTTCCTACACCCCCAACAAGAACAACAACAACTAATTTGTAGGCTTACTCACGAGTAAGCGAAAAACTAAATCCCATTCAATACCTAGTTCCAAGAAGAACCCGTCTGGTATGACTAAGAATTGCCAGAGCAATGCTTACATCAAGTGAGTGATGTTTCTCCACAATTAAAAAAAAAAACGGTCAAACGCTTAACGTCTTAAAGCATATCCGGAGGAATCTTCTTAGAAGATGAACAGAACTGCTTTTTTTATTGCAAAGTGCATTATATATATATATATACATACAATATATATATATATATATATATATATATATATATCTATATATATATATATATATATAGTATGTATGTATATATAAATATATCTACTTTTTTATCTTAAATAAATAGCAAAAAGGTACAAACGAACAAAGTTACAGTCACGATGATAAGTGAAACAATAAGATGCTAAGTTGCCGTGGCCATGTCTTGGTAATAAAACGAAAGTACTTAGCCTCTCAATGTTTCACTTTTCCTTAGTGGCTGTAACTTCGTTCATATACTAAATATATATATAATTATATAATTATATATATACTATATTTACTTATATATATATATATATATATATATATATATACATATATATATATATAGTATGTATGTATGTATGTATGTTTGTATATATACATACATATATATATATATATATATATATATATATATATATATATAATATATATAATATATATTCTCACATTAGACCTAGTATGAGTTACCTGATGACTGACAATCTTATTAACGAGG
>NC_087201.1:134074078-134084078 GCF_015104395.2 Macrobrachium nipponense
CTCTCTCTCTCTCTCTCTCTCTCTCTCTCTCTCTCTCTCTCTCTCTTCGTTATAACTTATATCTTACTTGCTTCAGACTTCGAGTACAAAAGTAAGTCACTGAAGGCCAGGAAAAGGGTAATTTTCTTTATATTTCTGCTTCATGAGTTTGCGAAGAAAAGATATGTATCTCAGTTTTGCCTACACAACAAGTACATTGGCAAAAAAAAAAAAAAAAAAAAAAAAAGCATAAAGCGGCAGGTATTAAAATTATGTCAAGCGGTGAATTATACAACTCAGTATGTTAGCAAATTCATGGAAAACGTAGGTAAACAAGCGACTAATGACAGTCATTTGAGCAGGAGATAATACAAAATAATTAGGATGTTGAAGAAAAGCCTAAAGAAAAGTATCAATAGTATATAAAAACGACTTTAGCTGAGAGAAAACTACAAACTTGAGGATCAAACATAAAGAAATATTGCGAAACCATCAACCATGCCTGAGATCAACTCAATCAACTCAGCTGACTTCACGGTGGGAGCTTAAACTCATACATCAACAACAAAGAGGACCTCATCACTTGGGATAACATAGCCACGGCCTTAATCACTCGTTTTCCCATGATTACCAACCCACACAAACAATATCTTCTCTATGTCTTGTGCACAGTTGGAGTTACTTCCTATAACCGGAAATGAAGGATCCGCCACTCTGGCTGGAGGTCACAGTGAGACATGCATGCCTTTGAGCGACCCGTTGAATCACGCTATCTTGATAAGGCTTCACGCGATCTCTATTTTTGGGTACTATCTGCCGCCGATATCGACGTATTCGTCAACGCTCACATTCTCAGAGGGGACCAGACGTCTCAGGTTATCAGTATATTATTTAGTTAATAGATATAAGAATTGTGAATAAATTTTAGAGAAACATTTTCAGACGATGAGTCATCATTCATGAAAGTTATGAGCAGATTATTCGTTAAAGATCCGCACATCCTGCTTCGAAATGAGTTTCAAGTCACTGATTTCGTACTTGGAAGGCAGCTGTCATTGTCTATGAAGTCACCAATGATACAACCATTTATTTCTCCCTCTTTTTCCTCTAACATAATACTGAGAGATTGGGCATACCTGGTTAATTGTAGTTTCCCGCCACAATAAAAAAAAATCGTGACGCTGGTTATAGAAATTTGATTTCCTCAATAATAACATTTAAAAAACCACGACGTTAGTTATAAAAACTTTATTTCTTAATTTATAACTTCCTGAGGAATTTGTCGTATGACTCGGCGTGTGCAATACCAGCCTGATTTTGAGAACTATAATTCAGCATTATCTATATAAATACATTTCGCATGGCTCTAAGGTTGTAAATAATGGTCTTGGTACGATAGCACAGGGGCAGTGAAAAATGTCGAAAGCAGAATTTCCACTTTAGTAAAATTCAGATAATAATAATAATAATAATAATAATAATAATAATAATAATAATAATAATAATAATAATAATAATAATAGCCAGGAAGCAAATCTATCTCTTATTTTTCTTCTTCGATATGCAATTGTGAGAGTGGCATATTATTTTCTTTCAGATCTCCATCGCGTATTTGTTTCTTAACCATTTAAATTTGATTATTGTTGAGTGCTACAGCATCGACTTGCCCTCGAGACAGCGCGAGAATGTTTCCTATCGTTAAAATTTTTTCTTTTAATTTTAGCAGCCTTCACAAACGAATAAATCTAAGTACATTAACGTAGTGCTTTACAGATAACTACTTCGGACGCATACAAATCACTTTTTTCTTTCACGGAATGTGGATATATTTTTCATTTAATGGCAGCACATAGTACATATTTAAAACACGAGGAAATATGTCATTTGCGATGAAAATATATGAAGTGAAATGACGAACACATTTTTATTTGCGATGAAAATATATGAAGTGAAATGACGAACACAATTTTTTCTAAGTCACTGGAATGGTTTTCAAACTGTTCAAACAGACCGACCCTGCTGAAGTTAAAACCCGTGTATTCGTTGTCATGCGGTTTTTGTGTCTTTTGTTAATATTCACAAAGATAATTATTCGCTGACTCATTCTGTCTCTCACTGTAAACATAACTTGGCTCACACATTTTAGTTTTTAAACTTCACGAAATTCTCATTGAAAGTCGGTCAGTACTAAAAAAATGATAGTCGACATGATACGAATTAAAACAGATGAAAACGCTTATGAATTCAAATGATTCAAATGATCGCTTACAAAAGAGGAATGCACATAACAATGAATTATACATACATACATACACACAGACACACACACACACACACACACACATATATATATATATATATATATAATATATATATATTATATATATATATATGTATGTATGAATATATGTATGTATGTATGTATGTATGTATATATATATATATATATATTGGATTATATATATATATATCTATATACATATATATATATATATATATAATATGCATGAAAGTATATAAAGCATAAAAATGTGCAAGACACGCACCACAACACAAACATCATAAACAAGGAATTATGAGAAGTTTCCAACAATGAAAAAAAGCTGCAATTACAAGCATTCACAGACCATGAAAGTTTCCCCCAACAGGTGCACTTAATATACGAATGCAAATACGACCGAATACTGCAAACAAATGAAAAAGATAAATACACATAGTAGAACTACAACACAAGTACACATACACACCAGCAAGGTCCACTGCTTGTGTTACTAGTCAACGGCCAATAGCTAAGAGACTTTACCGCCGCGATTTACAAGAAAATATTAATTTTCTCTAGACTTAAATTTCAGGGTTCTTCATATGAACACAGTTGTTTATTGTCTGCCGAGGGACGGCACTTCACGAAGTGCTATTATTGTAAAGATTCTCGTTACCACAAAACCGTCGCCAGTATCATAAAATTTTTAGTTTTGTAAAGGGAACAGAATCGTTTTAGGAAGAGTTGTCATCTCTCTCTCTCTCTCTCTCTCTCTTCTCTCTCTTCTCTCTCTCTCTCTCTGTATATATATAATTATATATATATATATATATGTATTATATTATATATATATATTATCTATATATATATATATTAGCTATATATATATTATCTATATTATATATATATATATATATATATATAGTATATATATATATATAATATTATATATTATATTATTATTAACTTATATGGACCCTTTTATTATCTATATATATATATATATATATATAGATATATATATATAGTATATATATATATATATATATAATAATATGTATATATATATATATATATATAGTAATATATATAATATATATATATATATATAATATATAATATATATATATATAATATATATATATTATATATATATATATATATTATATATATATATATATATATATATAAACGTATAAGTGTTCGCTCACGTCTGAACGCACACTCACGTGTGGTAGTGTAACAACTGCTCTTTAATAACGAAGACGCGATGGGTCTGAGATGAACTGTGAAATATGGATTTTATAACAGGATCCAGTGATGGTTTAGGACCTAAACCATTACAGGATCCTGTTATCAGTGTTTATACATGGATATTACTTGCAATTAAACATCTTGAATTTAGATGTGTTTCTGTTCCATTCTTTCGGCAAATAGATCGATGACTGATTCCTTATTGGTAACTTAGTTTCCGTTATGCTTCCCACCTGAAAACTACTTTCTAAGCTCAAGTGTATACCTTCACCAATGCAAAACGCGCATTAACTTTATATTCATTGATTTCTTATGGGCTGCTTGTACCAGCAGAGCCTGCGATGGAGACAAGACCACCTCAACCTAACACGTTTACAAAAGATAAATATCACCTCAAATTTAAGAGAGCAGGCTGATGAAGCAGACAAGATACTGTCAATATACAAATTTAGGAAACACAGAAGAGTAGGGAAAGGAAGGTGAAAATCATCTTCAAGAATTGAAACGGAGAGAGTTGTTAGAATAAGGAGATACATGAACGAATAAAATTCCACTGAATAAACATCTCGGAAAGACGGTCACTGTCCAAGCTAATTTTGGAATTGGTAATCACCTATACATTGTCATTATGTGAATGCTACTTGACGGAGGTCAATTGGCTACTGCAAATATATTCCAACGACAAAGGTATAAACACACCAGGTTTGATGATAGCTCCGTATATTCTGTTCTCTCTCTCTCTCTCTCTCTCTCTCTCTAATATCTTCGTTTCTAGAAGTTGAATGTCCCATTTACTCATTCGTGCTGATGCTAATTTTCACATCCAACTTTCTCTTCAACCCAAATAATTTCAACCTTTTTCGCTCGCGACTTAACGCCTTTTCCCATCAACACTGTTATTACCAACAATATCCCTGAGAATGAGACCCACTTTTCTTACCTTGCAAATTTACAAAAGCTGCTAATCTGTCTTTTTGCCCCCATTTCTCCTTATACTCTGTCCTTGAATACACATTCCAAAGGCGAACATAATTCATTTATCACTAGGACCCACTTTTCATGCTGAAATTCCATATTCACTCTGATGTTAAAACACCTTTCTTCAATATTCGCTTTTACTTCCAATTTTACTTCTGGCTAAAATCCATACTGGAATTATTTAAAAGAATCTCTGTTTTACATCAAATACATATCATGATTTTATATGCCAAGATCGCTTGGTTTCAAAGACTTACTGTGCAATTACAGGATGTTAAAACCTTGGCCTGCACAGCCTCTTTCTTCACTACAGTTATAATGCTCTTCAGCTACAAGGCATGCAGACGTACCTCATGAATCTGTAGTTCTTGCCATTTCCACCAGGCAATTGTATATTATTACAGTGAATATCCTCTCCAGTACCTTTTTTACACTTTCTTTCTTCAGATCATGCTGACATTACATATTATGGCAAAACTTACATCAGTCTGTGTAAACTCTTGGGATCTATATATGCCTTTATATTTTCTGCTTTCTTTGTTTTGCTGAGCATGTATCCCCAAAGCAATTGCCTTACTTTTATCAATAATTTTCAACAACTTAATAGATCGATTTTCAACCACTTAATAGATCTATTTCTTTATTACCCTTATTCTTTTTGCATTTTTATATCAGTCTTTTATTGAGAATTATAAATTACACTCGAGTTTCTAACAGTCACTAGGCCCTTCATTAAACTATCCGAAACCCATCCCTTTATCTTATATCTCTGCTTACCACATATACTCATTGCCTGACATTCCTTCGATATCCTTAACCTTTTCATATTTCTCAACCATCGACTGTAATGCTGTTCATTCATCCTTATCCTGAACGATTCTTCTTATTAACGGTACAATGATATTCATAACACTGCGCTGACGATGTTACATGCTCGTACTCCTTGTTTTATTCTGCCAACCACTGTTCTTTACAAATATTGCCAATCAGATTTCTTCCAGTCACAACTTTTAATAAACTCCATCAGCTGATCGGAAAGTCACTTAACAAAATATTATCCTTTCTTAGGTATACTTAATTTTTTTTTTCTTTTTTTAACTTATTCAGATATCTTTTAGACTCATGTTCTCACTGCTCCACAAAAGCAACGGTCAATTTTCATTTGTATTTAGAAAATCTTTCTTCAACCCAGTCATTGTTAAACTCTACATGTACCGGCAACTGTCAAACTGTATTTCGTCTCTGTCGGGTAGTAGAGTCCAGAGGTCCACATAGTGCCTTGCATTTTTTTTTTTTCAAAGCTTTACGACGCTTGGGAGCAAGGAACCAGCTTGATCTCTGTCAACTGATGTTCCCTTCGTACTCAAATCATGGACAGCCACACATCTTAAAGCAATTCTTTCTCTTTCTCTATCTCGAGTTCCTTTCTCCATGAAATGACTGGAGATGATCACACACACGCTCTGCTACATAATTGCAGGCTTGAATTCCTAAAACTACCCATCTTTTTTTCCGACGTGGTGTAAAAATAACATCAAGTTGGGAGCCCTTCTCAATGGTAATTGGTTTCCTCAAGGTACAGAATCATTTGCAAACACAGGGAGCAAAATCTGACTGCTAGTGACCTTAAATGGGCAAAGCTCCACCATTATTCCCAAGGTTTTCACGATCTTGCCTTGGGACGATGTGTAGTAGAATTCTAAATGACTGCCATTTATTAGCTGAAAAATGTTCACAGTGGCAATTATCACTTCGGTGGCCTCAAATAACTCTTACTGATCTGGCATAACCCCTTAAGAAATATCCTCGAACACATGTATCAACCCCCACGGTTTTCAAATATCTGCGCTAATCATTGAAATATCCGTAATGACCATTTACTTCCATTTAAATCTAAAGCTATTTCGCATTTTTTTCTGGTACATTTCGGGTAAGATGTGCGGCAAGACATACGATTCGTCCATAAACAGAGAACTAAAGTTGTTTTAATTCAAGAAAAAAATTGAGTGGGCTGCAGTCATTAGCTTCATTCTTTTCACAAAATTCGATTAGGTAACATCAATTATGCCAAACGAATATATCAGACGAAATAACTTACTACCATACAAATGCGCGCTTCACGGAAGATTTATTCACTATTTTTCTGAGGAGGTTACTTCCGTAAAAGAACAGAAACAGAGGCATAAACGTTTTTGTATTTGTTTCTCCTTGAAAACGTTCTTGGACATGTTTATCTGTATTTGCATTCGGATGCGGATGTTGGAATAAGAAATTAGTTATCAAATTCGTTCACATTTCACTTAGGTATCTTACGAATGTAGTTAGAAAACAACAATGCTTTACAGGATGTGAAAACAATAGATCTTTTTATCTCCGGATCGGTTGCACGCGTGCGCAAGGAATGTGTATTTTTGTTTACTTGTGTACGTGACTTCTGTACTTGTTCCCTGTGATATGACTTCGTGCACACACACACGCTATGTACAATTATTACTATGCATCAACAAAAATCAACAAATATTCATTATTTAGCATAAACTCAATTTCATGAGCCTTCCTCTTGCGCTTTGTCTGACAGTTTTGTGTTGAAAGATCTTATTTTCTATTGGGCATTATCTTCTTATGCAACAACTCATTATTCTTGTTTCTCCATTTTTCATTCAGTTTATTCGGTGTTCTCGGGTACTTTCAAAGCTACCAGAATCTGTGAGGAACATCAAAACTTCAGTAATTAACAACTGAATGAAAATGGCCTGAATTTCAACAAGCAAACAAACAGATGCAGACACATGCATATATATATATAGATATATATATATATATATATATATATATATATATATATATATATATATAAATAAATATATATATATATATATATATATATATATATATATATATATAATATTTTTATATATATATATACATATACATACACACACACACACACACACACACACACACACACACATATATATATATATATATATATATATATATATATATATATATATATATTATATATATAAAGATGACGATGCAGCAATAGGTAGCGGTTCGTCGTTGTCCTGAGGACAGGCAAAGTTTCTGAAGTAATGTTGCTGCCACGCCGAGAGGCAGAGGATACTTCGAAAATAAATTAACCATCCATAGAACCGGAAATTTCTATTGGCAGGCGAAGAACATTCATTTTGGAGATGAGCGTCAATGAAGAAAATGAAATAAAGACATCGACTCCAGTTACTCCTGCACTCTCGAACAACAATAAACAGGAAACAAAATATCCATAAAAAAAGCTTTGAAAATGTGAAATTTAGGCAGGTGAGAAGTGACAGCGGACTTGCTTCGGCAAAATTGTTGTGCGTTTTTATGCGCAGAGAAAAAAAAGAGCCAAAAATGAAGGTCCTTACTTCCGGAGAGTACAAGGGCGTGCAAAACAGAGGTCAGTAAAGAGGAAAGGAAACAGGGAGGACAGAGTCGTGTTGCATTTTCTATGATGATGATAACGGAAGTACTACAATAGCACACAAAAGAAAGTAAGACACAATCGTAAAAGCTTTTCGTTTTTTTTTTTTATTGGCGGCCATTTACGAAGACAAAACTTTTTTTAATTATTCCTTATTAACAAGTAGGTTAGAATAAATGATAGAGAAGACTTCATAATGTGATCTAACAGCAACGTGAATTGAACGACCCATAAAGAGTCTGTCTGACTGCCTGCTTTTCTCTCTCTCTCTCTCTCTCGCTCTCTCTCTCTCTCTCTCTCTCTCTCACACCATTAGCTGTTTCATATCACTACAGTGTTCCAATCCTTCATATTTAATATATACACACGTATATATGTATGTGCATGCAAACACAATACATACATACATACATACATACATACGATATATATATATATATATGCGCGCGCGCCACACACACACAATATACATATATATATATATATATATATATATATATATATATATATATATATATATATATATATATATATTTATATATATATATATATATATCTATATATATATATATATATATATATATATATATATACACTCGTACTTCATACATTCATTGATGACCTTAGCGGGTTAAATCTTAGAAACACGAAAATATCTATAATTATTCCTTTCGGCCTCGGCAAGTTTTTTCATACACTTGTAATAACAGTCCTTTGCCTTATCCAACCAAGAATTCACACCCCCAGACATCAGATATGGTGACTAGAATTCCCGGGGTTTCTTTATCTGCTCTTAGAGTGTTTCAAGTTTTTCTCCCTTTTTTATATATCGTTCTTGAAGGTTGGGGAAAGTGGTTAGGTTTTTATTGTGAATTTCCTAATTGTTCTCTCTCTCTCTCTCTCTCTCTCTCTCTCTCTCTCTCTCTCTCTCTCTCTCTCTCTCTCTTCTCTTTGTTCCTTGCTGTATAGGAGGACGAATGGAAATTTATATTTCAGGTGTTCAGTCCCTTACCCGCGAGAGAGAGAGAGAGAATTAATTATTTGTAATGTAACCATTAATGTAACAAAACATTAATGGTTAATATGATTAACTAAAAAAAAGGATTGAAAATAAATTAAAAGTAAAACCACACGGAAATATAAAATAACAGAAAGCTTATTCAAGAAAAAGAAATAATAGACAGAAACGCCTGAACTGTCGTATCTAACAAATAAATCTCGTTCATAAAGAACTTATCTCAGAACCTTCACTTTGTCCTTACCAGAAAGGTAAATGAACAATAATTTTTTAAAACATTTTATAATATAAGTATTCATCTGTAAGATATTTGAAAATAATTCCTGGAAGCCCGTTTTCTCTACTTACTGGCTATCTTATGTGAGCTGTAACACGATTTATAGTTTATTATCGAAGGTTTTATCAGGAGAATATTTTGGTATTTTATCCATACAGACGCCTTATTTATATATAAATAAATATATATATATATATATATATTATATATATATATATATATATATATATATATATATATATATTATATCTATATATATATATATATATATATAATAATATTATATTATATATATATATATATATATATATATATATATATAATATTATATATATTTATATATATATATATATGTTATATTATGTATAAAATTGTATATGTTTCTGTGGACCTACGCCTACTTTTCTACACTTCTCTCTCTCTCCTTATGAGTAAACATGGAACACACACACACACACACACAAATATATATTTTATTATATGAATAACTTGGTCACGAAAATATATAAACGTGATGCTATGTATAAATAAAGGTAATGCCACGGAGGAAAATGAAAACACACGAGAACTGTCGAGATCTTTCGGTCTTAACGACCCTTTCCCACTTAAGGGAAGGCTGATCAGAACTGAGAAAAGCACAGTACAAGTAGGTATAGTATAGAAACGGACATGGTTCCGTTTGTATATTATACATACTTTACTGTGTTTTTCTCTGTTCTGATCAGTCTTCCCTTAAGTAAAGGGTCGTTAAGACCCAAAGATCTCGAC
>NC_087201.1:134086578-134129078 GCF_015104395.2 Macrobrachium nipponense
ACACCACATAATGGCTAGGAATTTACGTTTCCATTTCCTTTTTAATTATATTTCTTCCTCATTCAAGATAGGGTCTTATAGGCAGTTTATGAACACAGAAACTGTTGGTCCTAAGGGGACTAAAATTTTTCTGAAAAAAAAAAGAATGAGAACGTGTTGCTAAACTGCTTGCCCTCGGCGTTCAATGAACCGATGGTCGACTTTTTTTTCTTTAACCTGCTATGATCATGACGAAGAATTTCTTGAGGTTTTGTGTTGTCATATTTCAAGAATATTGTTTATACGACGAACTATCTGCAAACGGTAAGCTGTTACACGATGTCCTGACAATGAAAGAGTCATGCTTATTTGTAAATTGATCACAATTGTGAAAAAAGACTCATATACGAGCGAAGTCCACTAGGAAACATAGAATACGCAACTCTCAACCTGGATAGTAGTGAAAATAATATTTAGTGTGAGGAAAGTGATGACTCAGACACGAGGGGAACCTTCGGACATAGATTTCAGTGAACTGTGAATGCAGCGATGCACGTGAATTTGAAGGTTTTTATGATGGATGAATAATGCTTTACCTCTGAAACATGCTGATCGACATTCTTTTATTAAATCGAAGAAATCTAAAAGGTATTTGAGGTGAGTAAGCAAATTTTTTATTATCAGACTAACATCTATACCAATTACGTTAACTATAATGACATTTAAACCTTATGAATTGATTTGACTTATATAGATTTTTGGCATAATGCCAAGCACCGGGGTAACTAAGGCCATTCAGCGCTCAAACGGAAATTGACAGTAAAAGATTAAAAAGGTGTGACAGAAGGAAAACCTCGCAGTTGCACAATGAAACAATTGTTAGGAGAGGGTGGACAATAAGACTGAAGAAAGAGAATATGAACGGAGGTACAGTAAAAGGAATGAAAGTAGTTGGAGCAAGGGGCCGACGGGACGCTGCAAGGAATCTTAAGTAATATCTACATTGCACCTAATGAGGTGCACTGACGGCATTACCGCTCCTACGGGGTTTAAACCTTGTGAAATCTGTAACCACCTCAAAGGCACCTAGGACTTAGTTATGTGACAAACAAAAGTGAAATTAACACACCTAATTTACCGTAAATTCAGTTATCTGAATATGCAATTTTTTTTTCTTCTCACGACAACCTTATAAACAAGTCTGCTTTGTACACAGGTGCCTCTTATATACCGAAAAATACTATATATCATGAAGAAAATTTCGTATGTTTCTAAAATTAACACTAAAGAAATCTTTCGCGTGAATACAATCGGGTACGTAACTGAAGATCCTTCTTGTGTGCATTTGCCTCCACTTCTTACGAGTTTTCTGTTAAACGACTAACGCTAAGAATCTCGGAGAAAATTCACTGTTACAGAAAATATCGCTAACTCATCAACATAATGGATCAGTCATAAATCACAATTGTGAACTTGTCTCCTCATTCGTCTTTCACGGTTTTTTGAGTTTTTCCCACTGATATCTCTCTCTCTCTCTCTCTCTCTCTCTCTCTCTCGTTCTCTCTCTCTCTTTCTCTCTCTCTTTCCAATATATATTTTCATCATATACCTTTGCTAATCTCCACATAAGTTGGCCTGTCAAATTATTAGAAATTTCGAGACGGTGACTGGGAAAAGTTTCTTGCAACATCGACTGAAAGTAATCAATTTGTTTCAAGGTGCTGTCACACTTTTATTAAGTAAAATTTACTTCCGCTGAGATTCCTAATACACAGTATTCCAAAGTTATATATATATATATATATATATATATATATATATATATATATATATTAGTATAGATACATATATACATATATATGTATACATACATTATATAAATAAATGTATACATATATATATACCTTCAACACTGGACCATTTCCCTTAACACGGGGTGGTTCTAGAAGAGACTACACAATGGTCACTGCCAATGTCATAATTTAAAATCACAGACCACGAATGCAACCCCTATGCAATAAACTTCCAAATTAGTCTCTTGATACATCCGCAGATATCTTGTGCACACTTGCGCTTCCCAGATGTAAAGGGACCCTTCTTTCCCAATACCTCTTTTATCCCATTTATTCAGCATTTTTGGGTCCTACTTCTCTCTACTATTTCGCCAAAGCATCAAGAACACTTATAAACATCTTCTCACACGTACACTAGCCTTTACACAACTAAGTATCACCTGACTCCTAATCCTTTCAATTCTTCTTGTACCATATATACTGAGCAAACAGCATTCATCATTCCTCCTTTTAGTAAGGAGAGTTAGCACAACCACCCCTTCGTATATTCTCACCACGGTTTCCAAGTTCTTCAAGTCTCTCTTGCACACCCTGCTGCCTCCCTTGCTTCACATATTCGGTGACTCATCTCCCTCACCCAGTCAGTCATTCGTCCACTCTCCAGCCATTCATGCTAGCATTCATTATTCTACTTTTCTGGTCCTTGTTTATCATATAACCTTACCCTTGCTCTCATTTATTCTCAGTTTTTTGCTCCAGCACACACCTCAAGACTTTTCCACTAGTTTTTGAAATTTCTCCCCACTAGTCCTAATCAGTGTTGTATTATCTATTAATATCAACCATTCCCTCACCAAATTTACGATTCAATTTCTTATTCTATCATTTTTCACGTACGTCTAATCTCTTGTCTCTGGTTTTTGGCATCACTCCAGCTAGAAAGATACTGAAAGGCCATAAAGGCATAATACACCTTGTCTCAGACCCACCTTTTATACCATCTTCATATTCCAACGTACACTTTCTTTCGTCCACCATGACACGCATTTATACCTTCCAACAAATCATCTTCTATACCATAATCCTCTACATCTCCTCTACTGATTCCATTATAAGCTTTTTATAGGTCTACCTATGCTAAATGCGGCGTTTTTCTTTGACTTCAAACTTCTCATAAAATATTTTAATTAAAAAAAATTGATCCACCACTGTTATTGATGAAACCATCACACTACTCTTCTCCTATCAGTTTTTCTTTCAACTGTCTACCTCCCCAATCTTAAAGCACTGGAAAAATTATTTCTCTCATCTATAGAAATCTAGCCCTCACCCAGACAGCTGGTCATCCAGGCATGTCTTAATCAACCACTCACAAAATAATGTATATATGAACAATTATGACTGTATATCTACAGGTGCTACATATATATTATGTATATATCCGCTTAATAATTCGGATTAGGGTGAAAATCGTTACCCTTTTGTAATTGCATAATGAATCACCTTGCTACGTGAAATATCTAGAGTAAAATAACGCGTTATTAGAGGTAATCCGAGAAAACACGTTCTTTTATCAAGACACTTGGGAAAGGAACTTATCTGATGCAAAGAGAGAGAGAGAGAGAGAGAGAGAGAGAGAGAGAATGTTAGCATGTAATAAAAATTTGGCTTTCAGGGAAAAAATGACACAACAAATACATAAGAGATAAAATTCCAAAACTGGAATGGAGAGGAAGAAAGGAAAGCTGTAAATGAGTCAATATCGTAGAGGAGGTGGCTCACAGTTCAACCCTCTAAATCAAAGTGGTAAGTGATGGTTAAGGAAAGACGAATGGTAGTAAACGTTTTTTAGCTATAAAAAAAAAAGGGGGGGGGGGGGAGAAATTCACGTAGTAAATAATCAGGTATCAGTGATCACAGTGAAAGTGTAATATGATGCACTTGTAAATGGCAACTGTTTAAACCACTTATTCTCCAAAGGATAAAAAGTCCTCTTTGCATCTTACTAAAGAAGTGTGGTATAATTAAGAAATACATTTACAGACAGAAAAAGCCGTTCATGACAATCAGCAAGCACGGAATAAAAGTCACTAAAGAACGCTCCCAATAGTAAAAGACCTCCATAAAAAAATAAAACAAGTTCACATATAAAATCTAGTCCATCACCAACAGGGTCTACAAAGAAAGGAAAAAAGATATACAGAAACAAAAAAACAAGATATCAGAATATAAAGGAAATGGAGGGAAGGTCCCGAGTCACAAGCGATGACCAAGGGCGAGCAGCCTTAGATGGATGTCAGAGGACTTATAGGAGCGTAAATAAACTACTTGTTCCTCTGCGCAGCAGACGGAGCGTGCCACTTCGTCCCAAGGTCACTGGCACGGGAGCGCAACAATGGCTCTGGATGGAGGTTCACATGCCTTGTTCGTCAATGTTTTGTCATGTCAAGCAACTCTGCCTGCTTTGGTTATTTCCATCTTCTTCCAGCAGGTTCTGTTTTCCAATTGTTTCGTTTTTAGGCTCCGAAACGTCAATTTTTGGGAATGTAGGCAGTCCTGTGGACACATGATCCTTGGTAAAGGACTTCGCCAATCCTTGTCACAGCAGAAGGTTTCACTTAAGTCACCATCGTACTGAATCAGCCGCTTGAAAATGATAGTTATACATCACAAGCTATGTGTAAAATTTGTCCCTCGCACGACATCAGTATAGTAGCCTTTCGGCAAAGAAAAGATCCATGAAATAGTGGATATCTAGGTTAAGGGGTTACCGTAACAAACAGTGAACCACGGTACTATAGGAAATTGTTGAAATCAAACCTAGAAAAGATTGAAAAGACTTATACACACAACTTTGTCAGTTTTCATACAAAGATCTGATTGTTTTATATAATTCGCTTACAGATATGAGGTGTACATTATCTTGAGGTGCATATGAATTAACATAAGGTATATACAAATTTGTATTGTTTGTATTAGGCTGAGTGTTTTTCTGATTCAAATATATGTATGTATATATATATATATATATATATATATATATATATATATATATATATATATATATATATATATATATATATATATAATGCCTAACATTTTTTTGAGAAAAAGGTTCATCCTTGACTAGGCAGTTACAAAATGGATATGGCAATGACAGTTGTCTTGTTTAATCTAGAATCAACTCTATTGAGTGGATACGTCTCACATGCGCGCACGCACACAAACATACACACACACGCACAAACATACACACTCACACACGTGGCCCTCAATCTACTCGATTTCCTAATATTTCTGGACAAACTCTTCACTCAGTGCCTTGAAATCTCAAATACGAAATAAACGAAGAAACTCCATTTACCAAGTAAAACTTAAATGCACTTTTTCTGGGAGAAAGAAGTCAGTATTAACCCACTATACTACCAAGAAGGCTCAGAATGTATCTAAACTGTTTTGTACATTTATATGACAAATTGCAGGTAATTTTGAAATACAGGCGAGACATGGCCGTTGCCAAAGCATAAAAAATTGAAGTGCTTTTCAAGTTCTAAGCCACAACGACTTTCTAATATCATATTTTGATATTTTTAGAAATTCTTTCAATTGCAAGACCTCATATCCAAATGAGGAGCAAATAAAGGCATTTTCCTCCCAATATGAGATTCGAACATGACATGTGTGTGCAGAGGGAAGGAAGGAGGACCAGGCACAGAAAGAAGAGCGAGAGAGCCAAGGAGGTGAATGGAATGGAATATAAAATATATAAGCCAAAGGCCAAGCGCTGGGACCTGTGAGGTCATTCAGCGCCGAAGGGATATATATAGTAAAAAGGTTTGAAAGGTATAACAAGAGGAAAACCTCGCAGTTCACTACGAAACAATTGTAAGGAAGGGGTTGGACGTAAGATGCAAGAAAGAGAATATGAGTGGAGGTAACGTAAACGGGATGAAAAGGGTTGCAGCTACGGCCCGAGGGGGCGTTGCAAAGAACCTCAAGTAATGCCTACAGTGCACAGCGTGTGGCGCGCTTACGGCACCAGGCCAACAGGACAAGCCAAGAATGCGAAGCAACAAGAAGAGGAAATCGAGGGATGCTAAATTGTAAGATTTCTTCTGACCGGACTTCAGAAAATGTAAAAATTTGATGGAGATTTCTAGGGGAAGGGGAATCCAGGTCTTTGTGAAGAATTTGGTCCGTGGCTACGAATGTGAGCCGGAGAAACTTGCCTCATGGAGTGCACTTGCCGCGAGTTTATGGTCTATAGCTTTGTATTGCTAGTCTTGACAGTGATTTTGCTTTTCATCTCTCCCAAGTCCGGATAGGGAGGGCTATAGTCAGAGAAGGCATCCCTCCGTGAAATATCTGCAAAAGCAAATTTTTAAACGAGCCGTTCAATGCAAGTTAGAAATACCTGGAAAAGCTTCATAAAGAAAAGAAACTACCTCGACTAAGGGATAAACTTTCAAAGAAGTATATATTCCTACAGCAATAGTTTAGTCCTAACCTCATTCTCATTTCGTCTGTCTGTTTGAAACTTACTTGGGAAAGGAGAATCTCTTCATTGCTCTCCTATTTCGCATTTCTAGGCTTTCAGTGAAAGGAATACTAAAACATGATGTTAAGTATTATACACTAGAATACTGAAACACGCCTTAAGCTTGCACTACTCTATTTAATTTCCCATTTCATTTTTACATTTTCAGAGCCGCCATATAAATTTCAAGATATTAACCAAAAGCTCACATGCAAGTGTTAAATGGCTGGAAGATGCAGCTCTTTTTACTCGCTTCCATCTCATGAATATTTTTTGTCGCCGCTAAAGATACTAATATCTTCTAGAAAAAGTAAAAAGAGTATATATTAGGGCTGTCGATAAATTGAAATATCAGACTAATTCCCGTACCATACCAGCAACAACCCTATCTCTCTCTCTCTCTCTCTCCTCTCTCTCTCTCTCTCTCTCTCAATGACGAATTTTTTATATATCATCGAAAGACAAAACCGGAAAGAATATGCTTCCAACAACATCTCATCCTTCGTGGAGTCTCCTGAGAGTCCTACAAAATCCCTCCTACAAAATCACTCCAACAACATCGTTCAGTCGAGCCACGAACGTCCTTTTAATTACTCTCGGGATCATCATCATCATCATCATGAGGTTTGTTTTCCAGTGCATGAACGTCCTAATTCCTTGCACGACATCCACCCCCCCCCCCCCCAACCCCGCTCTTCTTTTTAGAAAAAGAAAAAAAAGTGGAAAAACGTGTGAATGAACGCCACCACTCAGGCTCGGATCGTTTCCTCATCCGACGTCTGTCTGCCTCCCTCTGCCTCCTGGGGGGAAGTTCTCTGCATTTCCTGGTATACGGGGAAAATGCGAGACGCCAGAAAGGATATCCCAACAATGCAATCATTGGTTTGGGCGATTTGTTTTAAACTTACGTGTTCATATTTTACATCATGTGAACATTTGAACATTTAGGCTTTACATTGCTTTATTTTTCATATATTTTATATATTTACTTTACTTAGTCATTTACATATTTTACATTACTTGATCATTTACCTGAATAAGATTAATTGATAATTTATACATATTACGTTACTTGCTCATTTATACTTTTTACACTGCTTGATCAATACATTTGACACTGTTTATCATTCAAATATGTATAAGATATATATATAATTACATTAATTTATCATTTATATAATGCCTATTATTTACTTATTAGTTACCTCATGCATGTAAAATACCAATACAGTCATGCACAGCCACCGCATTCATCTAAACCACACAACGGGATATATATACATGGCATTATGCATGTTGAGAATCATGACCAACTTGATAAACAGTTACACAGTTTCATAAATTTCTAGCATTCATTACCTTAATACATTTTCTCAAATTTCCAAAAAGCTGTCTTTAATTCATATGTACTTAAGTAAAAGCTTCATTTTTGCATAAGAGCCAAAGAAACAGCGCAGTTCCCTCTGAAAATTGTACAAAAGAAGCTGAGTAAATATCCGATTCTATGTCACTGCGAGAACAATAAGGAGCCAACAAAAACTGCCGAGATTGCTCAGTAGTTAACGTGCAAACAATGCAGACTAGCTGAGAGAGAGAGAGAGAGGGAGAAAAAAATTTCTTTTTGCGTAATCTACAATTAAGCGCGGTAAATTTACCAACAGCTGGGCTGTTTACCTAAAAACCGCAAAATAACTTTGAAGTGAAGGTTAAGTTCTTATATAACAACAAGATCGTAAATCAATACTCCATTCGCGGTTGGGGCGAGTACTGCAAGAAGGATATGGAGCCCGTACTCTTGCTTTTTACCTGGTAATCATGTACATGGTATGGCTCCGTAATTAATTACTTGATCGTCTCTCCGTAATGATTTCGTAAAATTGATGTGGTTGAGCCCATACTACACTTTTTACCGATGTGATTACGTACAAACTTTTATTCATAATTATTTGAGGTCTGTGGTGCAACAATGTCTCACTTGGTTAAGAAACAGTGCTTAATCTTATGAGGATGTAAGTTGTACAAGTGAGCCAGCTAATAAACTTAAGTATCAGCAAATACATGAAGAATATAGGTTATAAAAATATTGAAATCAAGGGAGAGAATGCGCAAGGGCACATAAAGGGGACATCTATTCTAGAAAATTAAGGACCGAATCAAGAATGATTAGGGGTTTTCAGCCTCATAAACGAGAGCAAAAACATCTTTATATGAAGTCATCGCTAATAATTGTAATAAATTACTTTTCAAGACCGTTTACTGGTTTCTTGCTACTATACACTTCACTTAAAGGAAACGCATTGCAATGGTAAAAGGAAAGCTATGAATAATGTATCTTTGGAAACATCTTATTTTGGAGATAGGCGTACATCAATAAATATACTATAAAGAGAAACCCCAGAGGGGGTAGCGCCGTCAGTTCACCTCATTCGGTGCAATGTAGGCATTACTTAAGGTTCTTTGCAGCGCCCCTTCGGCCCTTAGCTGCCACCACTTTCGTTCCTTTTACTGTACCTCCGTTCATATTCTCTTTCTTCCATCTTACTGTCCACCCTCTCCTGACAATTGTTGCATAGTGCAACTACGAGGGTTTCCTCCTGATGCACCTTTCAAACCTTTCACTGTCAATTTCCGTTTCAGCGCTGAATGACCTTAGTGCCCCCAGTGCTTGACACAATGCCAAAAATCTATATACATCAAAATCAAACATAAAGAGAAAAATTGTTGGCAACTGAATTAAGCAGGATGTTTTGTGTGTGTATGTGTGTGTGTACTCAATGAATTTAGAAAGGTCGAAAATAAAAGAGGAGAGTGGGCACTGAAAGACTATCCTTTCCCACTCTCTCTCTCTCTCTCTCTCTCTCTCTCTCTCTCTCTCTCTCTCTCTCTCTCTTACCTTATCTTATATGATATCAGAATCGAGTATACTTTTCTCCTTTTAAATAACTTATCCAGAAAATTATTTAAAAAATGAGAAGTATCAAATATTGTCTCGTTTCTTCCTGCACATGTCGGCTTCACGTTTATGACCGTCACGCACGTGCTGCACGGACATCATTGTGCTTTTCTCTCATGAGTAATTTTGCTATTCATTCAAAAGTTGTGAGAATTATCATGCTTCCAAAACGGCAATCTCAAACGCCCACGCAAGCACCCGCACAAACACACGCAATGCATTATACATATATATATATATATATATATATATATATATATATATATATATATATATATATAACATATATATACTATATATATATATATTATATATATATATATATATACGTATACACACGCTCACACAACCCACACACCCACACACACACACATATAATATATATATATATATATAATTTTATATATCAAATATACACACGGGGGGGGGGGGGGTTCCGCAAATGCTTGAGAGGATAATTATATCTGAAACTATTAAATTATGATGGAGAATTCAGAATTTCACAATTCTGAGAAAATATTTCAGATATGAATATGAAATTTAGTTGTCTAAATATATATACTACTTCAAATTCTACATTAAGGAATTAATTATGTATTAGACAATTTATAAAAGATAACGAAGCAACGTTTTGCAAATATGCATATTGCACTGATTACACTAGTGAAGGTAAGCTTATATATACATATATGATTTTATATATTATATTAATATTATATTATATAATATATACTTATATCTATATATATATATATATATATATATATTGTGAATTATTGACATGTGCCGACTATACCAGTAAATTACAGTATTTAAAAGAAGTGGGAGGGGGGTGGGGGGGGGCCGCAGATAATGTGCCATTCAATGAAGGGGGGTGAGAATTAGAAAAGGTTGGAAACCACTGCATTAAGGAATGTTGAGTGACTAAGAAAACAACAAAGATATTCCGCTGATCTATTGTCGTATGAATGATTGTACCTAAGAGAGAGAGAGAGAGAGAGAGAAAGAGAGAGAGACGAGAGAGAGAGATTAGAGGACAGTCCAACCAGAACTCAAAAGTCAGTTGATATTCGTAAATCAAAAAATGGCTACCAGCGGATTCTTATCATTCGATCTATCTTTAACTGATATGTAACAAGAACCTTCACATTCAATTTAATTGAAACGAATCTATGGTATATCAGCCGTTCGATGTGCATCCGGATGTTATAGCTAATAACCATTATAAATTCACATAATAAGAAACTTCGGGGCAGAAGAAGAAGTAGGTATCATCCACAGCGTTTTCCTGGAAGCAAACGAGAACTACCGAATTAGCGTGACTTATGATTCAGCTATCACAAACATGCTCACACACACACACGTACATAAATAAATTATTATATATATATAAACTATATATATATAATAAATAATATAATATATATATACACACATATATATATATATGTGTGTGTGTGTGTGTGTGTGTGTGTCATTAAGTCTTTTTATTTTATTATATAAGATAAACATATTTTAAGAAAAAGAAATGTTTCATTAGGCAGTATTATTGTCCCATTATATCTAAAATTAATTTAATAAGTACAAAAACGAACTATACTTATACTATATATACATATATATATATATATATAATATATATATATATATATATATATATTTACATATATATATTATTTCGGATATAATGTGACGATATTACTGTGTAACGTAATATTTCTTTTTTTCCTTTTAAAATATGATTACCTTGATAGCCTTACCTTAACGTTCAACAAACTTCATGATAATTGTAAAAAAAAAAAATGTCCAGCAGCCGTAAATGAGTATTGCATCATCTCTCCCTAACCACATTTTACGACAGGAACAAAGAAGTTAAAAAAAAAAAAAAGCGTGATCTTACCTCCAGCTTACTCGGGACGCGTGCATGATTTTCCCCTCACGAATAAGTTGTAAACATTATGCTCCTAACTTTCAACGTGAATTAAAACGTACTAAAATTTACGGTCAAATAGAGCGTTATTTCACAACGCTCATTATTTTTTTACACATTATTTTTTACACTATCATTCTAATAAATTTACAAAATGCACATTATTTTTTTTTTACACTATAATTCTAATAAATTTATCATAAATATCCTATCCTAATATTCCCGTACCTTTAACTCAACGCGAAACACCTTTTTCAGACCTTTCTAGGCATTTCCAAAGAACTTTCCTACCCACCCAAAAAGAAAAACAACAACAAAACAACAAAGTAGTTCGTAGGCTTACTTCCCGAGTAAGCAAAAAAAAAAAAAAAAAAAAAAAAAAAAAAAAAAAAAACTTTTTTTTTCGAATATT
Organism: Macrobrachium nipponense; assembly: GCF_015104395.2. Lineage (NCBI taxonomy): Eukaryota > Metazoa > Arthropoda > Malacostraca > Decapoda > Palaemonidae > Macrobrachium > Macrobrachium nipponense. Next base: position 134,098,183 of record NC_087201.1, read on the forward strand.
TGAAATGACGAACCTTCAAACTGGTAAGGCTCAGACATGAAGACTGAGCGTAAGGAAAAGAATCTCTTGAACATGTGAAACTGGCTATTACTTAGCAAGCATTGTAATACATCATACACAGAATGTGGAATCATTACGCATTAGAGCCAGATATTTTCAAACTTGCAGAAACATCAACATAAATCGAAGTTTAGCGATTTTTATTTATTTATTTATTAGAAAAATATATTCTATTTACCCCACTAACCGCACGTTTCGGAAGCTTATTATCTATCAAACATAATGTCTTGCGGTAGCTTTAATATTAGGGAGCCTAGTTGTTACCAGCGTAATTATTTCGGAATGCGTGACGCGAAGATGAGCGTTTGGCTCGGCGAAAATTTACCAGGAAGTTAAACTGCTTGGAAAAGGGAATTGACATTTTATGAAGAAGAATAAGCATGGGAGATGAAATATGTATACGGAAATGCGAAAGAATTTCATTAAGCCTCTACTAAGTATATTGACTGAAATAATCAAAGAACATTAAACGAATATACGACGATCGCTCACTTTACATTTAATGGTCAAAGAAAGACCTTTTTAAATGCCCGGAAGAGGAAGCAAATATCCAAATGTAAAGACTGCAGCTAACCAAGCAAAGATAAAAACAAGCCATAATTAATATAAGGAACGGGGAAGTATCAAGAATAGAAAGCACGAGGCGAATGCAAAAAAATGTGTTATCGGGACTTTAAAGCTACGCAATGGGATCCCAAGGTGACTCGAGAAAAAAAAATGGTACTGACATGTCTAACAACTTCACTAGGACCACCTGTTACTTCGATCACTGCATTGTGTTGTGTGTGTGTTTATGAGAGAGAGAGAGAGAGAGAGAGAGAGAGAGTAGAGAGAGAGAATTTGAAGTATATATATATATATATATATATATATATATATATAATATATATACACATATATACATGTGTGTGTGTAGATATATATATGTACTACATATAGATATATTACTGATATATCTATCTATATCATATCTATCTATCTATCTATCTATAAGATATATATATATATATATATATATATATATATATATATATATATATATTAAAGAACTTGTAAAGTTGTCCGGTAATCGGAATCTCCCTTAAAGTTTGGAGCACGGTTTGATGAAGCCAAATTGAAAAAAAGAGAAAAAATATAGCGTAAAAAAAAGGGAAAAAATGTTTGTGTACAAATGCATCATGTCACTTATCAGGAAATTTCCATGAAGTGTTTCCAAGGCATGACGTCACACGACTTGGGGGAAAAAATCCATGAAATATGGAGCCTGGGAGGTAATCGTCAGCAAACGAGCAATTTCCATTCAAGATTCGTCCCGTTAAAAGGGAAACGATATTCTTAGCAATGGCTGTTGGGAATACAGTCTTGGGCAAAACGGGACCGGAAGAATGCAACTGCCTGGGCAAAAAAAGAAAAAGAAAGAAAAAAAAAAAAGGTGGGGGGAGGGGGGGTGGTGGGGTGGTTGTTATGATACAGAAAATTAAGACAAGGGTAAAAATAGAGATAATGCTTTGACATTTGTTTTCCCAGAACGTATTACACGCTGTAACTGTTTAGGCAAAAACTGCAATCTGACAAGTACCCAACCAAAGAGCGTTCTTCAAGATAATAAATATATATATATATATATATATATATATATATATATATATATATATATATATATATACATACATACTTAAAAATACACACACACACATATATATATATGAATTTAAATAGTGTATATATATATACATATATATATATATATATATATAATATATATATATATATATATATATATATATACATGCAATAAAAACACCGTATCGTGCTTCCTTCTACAATATATACATACGTACATATATATTGTATATATATATATATATATATTTATATATATATATATATATATATATATATATATATATATTATATATATATATATATATATATATATATATAGAGAGAGAGAGAGAGAGAGAGAGAGAGAGAGAGAGAGAGAGAGCAATCAACATCCACTCCCCAAACTACGTACATGAGAAACATTATCTCATCGCTTGAAAACGCAAGCCACTAAGCCCTGTTTGTTACAAGACGGACACAATTACATTTTCCCGTTATCTGCATCGGGGAGAGACGTATGAGCAGCGAGCATCGTTCACTTCTGTTCCCTTGAAAAGGCCGTATTATCATCATCCCCTTAAAACGAGACTTGCCAAAAGGTCGCCGAGTGGTTGCGCAAAGTGGCAGTGTTCGTGACTGGTTTCCACTGTGTCCCGTTGAAAGGTAGAGAAGCAGCAGAGATGAGTTACCCTTCGGGGATTACAAGCATTTACACTCTCTCTCTCTCTCTCTCTCTCTCTCTCTCTCTCTCTCTCTCGCTATAGCACACACACACACACACCCACACCCACACACGCACAGACACAGGCACAAGACAAGCACACTTGCAATCCAGATGTACCTGAAGATTTTTCTTTCCCGTCTTGAACATAACGTAACCTCCCTATCTGTCAGTGTATCTACCTCTTCCCCAGCATTTCCTATCTGAAGTCTACTACTGTGTTCACGTCACGATATCAAATTTTTCACAATAATTTTCCTCTCGTGTTCCTAGTGGCTTATATTTTTTACAGATGCCTGTACGTTTGTTTACATAATTACACAGGCATCTGTCTTTTTAGTCCCAGGTTGGCTTTAAAAATTACCTCATTAAATAGTGATCCGTAATTTATTTACTTTAACCTTGTCGACTGATTCTTGAGGATCTGAGCCCCAGTGTCAATTCGACGTCGATAAAATACACATTACTTTAAGGTCATTTGAAATCTCAGTTGCTTGTGCTGGCAAAGAAGGGTACAGATGCGCTTGTATGAGTGTTTGAGCTCCTGATCAGGGCTGCCGTTCAAGCTGGCTTTAACATTTTACAGAATACTGTCCTGTAACGTATAGCTAAAAATATCGCTTGAAACATCTCAATTAACAATTCACTCTTTAAAAAGTACAAACCGCTTCATACTCAAATCCTTTCGCGATGTTATGTAGGCTTATCTACACCGCAACATAACGGTTTTCTTTTTTATTTTAAAGATCATTCACGTTCCAATTGGTAATGGAAGAAAAAGGCACATTAAATAACAACACCAATCTACTTAATAGGTCTTATTTTCCTGTTCTAGCGGTTATTCTCAAGGTCAAATGAGATTGGTATAATACTCATTCCCTTTAAAGACTGACCACAGACCTCATCAGTTTTATTTTAAATATTCGATATATATATGGGTGATTCAAAAAGAATGACCCTATTTCATGATTAAATATTTTATGAAGGAACAATAGCAAAAAATAAAACTTATAATACAAGTGTTCTACTAACAGTCAAGTTTGATTTCACATGTTACAAGTGCTCAATATGGCCACCCCTTGCGGCACGAACAACATCAATACGACATGAGAATTCTTCCCAAACACGTTGAAGCACATCAGGATCAATTGAATTGATCGCTGTTGTTATTCGATGTTTTAAGTTTTCCAGATGGGGCGCCTCCCCACTGGAGCTTATCAGTTGGAGCATTTTAAATGAAAAACGGCTTCTTTTTGTTTCCACCCATTGCCAACTGACCTTGGAAAACTTAAAACATCGAATAACAACAGCGCATCAATTCAATGGTCCTGATGTGCTTCAAAGTGTTTGGGAAGAATTCTCATATCGTATTGATGTTGTTCGTGCCGCAAGGGGTGGCCATATTGAGCACTTGTAACATGTGAAATAAAACTTGACTGTTAGTAGAAACACTTGTATTATAAGTTTTATTTTTTTGCTATTGTTCCTTCATAAAATATTTAATCATGAAATATGGGTCATTCTTTTGAATCACACTTAAAATAAAAAAAAACTGATGAGGTCTTGGTGTCAGTCTTTAAAGGGAATGAGTATTATACCAATCTCATTTGACCTTGAGAATAACAGCTAGAACAGGAAAATAAGACCTATTAAGTAGATTAGTGTTGTTATTTAATGTGCCTTTTTCTTCCATTACCAATTGGAACGTGAATGATCTTAATAAAAAAGAAAACCGTTATGTTGCGGTGTAGATAAGCCTACATAACATAGCGAAAGGATTTGAGTCTGAAGCGGTTTGTACTTTTAAAAGAGTGAATTGTTAATTGAATTGATGTTTCAAGCGATATTTTTAGTTATACGTTACAGGACAGTATTCTGTAAAATGTTAAGCCAGCTTGAACGGCAGCCCTGATCAGGAGCTCAAACACTCATTCAAGCGCATCTGTACCCTTCTTTGCCAGAAGTAGTACCGAGCGCTTTCGTGTTATTTCAACACATTTTCGAGGTACAATGCTAAAAACACAGAGAACATCTAACAACTAATCATAAAAACTGAAAAAATTGAAAAACAAGTATTCAAAGTCAGGTTAAAACCAGTACAGCAGGTACAGTACAGCTCAACAGGTGATTAAAAAGAAACAACCCTACAAATCTCGTTAACAACAAATGTTTCCAGTTTGTACATACCCTGGCTTACATTCATTAAGTCCCCGTGATACTTAATAAAAGCAGATTCAATAATATTCCTACGAGTTATATTATCACAATATAAAACAACTGTTGCCCCCTCCTAATGAATCATGTGATTAAAATTATTAATGTGTTAAAACAAAGCATTCGACATTTGTCCTGTTCTCACACTATATCTATGTCGTTTAATTCTGGTGTCCAGTCCCTTCCCAGATTGTTCCGATATAAAACACTTGCAGTTCATGCAAGGAACCCCGTGAATGCAGCCCTGAGAAACTCTGGGAGAATTCCTTATTAGTATGTTTTTCAATGTATTTGAAAATTTAAAAACAACATTACTATGAAAATTCTTGCAAAAACTTGGAGGTCATTATATGGTAAAATAAGCACATTATCATTATTAAAAGCCATTCTCTCGTAGTTACAGAATAAAAAGTTTGTTGTGCTTTTTGCAAAGCACATTCAATAAAATATTCAGGGTATTTTAATTTTGCCGATATGTTTAAAATATTTTCAAATTCTAACCTGAAGAAATTCCGGGCTGCAGATACGTAAGGTTCTTAAAAACATGGAAGAAAAAGTAGCATTCTTAACTTGATTGCTATGGTTAGAATAATAGTGAATGTATGAATTTACATTGTAGGTTTTTTATACACTGACTATTTGAAGCCATTTAGAGTACGGTGGACATTTACATCCAAAATGAAAGACAACCATCACGTTCTTCTTCACAAGTAAAATTAATGGAAGGTACCAAATTGTTCAGTTTAAAGAGAAATGCATTTACATTTTCGGTTGGAGGCCATATGCAAAAAATATCATCTACATATCTAAAAACCACAGAACCCCATAAGGGCAAAAATACTTAGGGTAAAAAATCTTGTTTGAAAAAAAAACTCCATGGCATAAACTTACTTAAAAACAGGTGAAAAGGAGGATTCTCCATTGCCATACCAAATTTTTGTGTATAGAATTTGTCATCAAAAGTAAAAACAGAATCACAAATGCAGAGTTTAACCAGTTCTAAAATATTATGAGTGGACAAGGGTAAATCATAATTATCTATATATATATATATATATATATATATATATCTATATATATATATAATGCAGTTTGTATCAAATAATGGCCACCAGTATTTTACAGAAATTGTTCAAAACCGTCATAGATCTCAGTATGTCTTTCATGGGGAAATGCCTAAACCTACATAAAGATCAATCTTAATTTATATGTAAAATTATGTCGTTATTAAAATGATCTATTAAAAAATAATCTGTTCAAAAGCACTGCAGAAATTGACCCCTAACCTCTATGACAGCGGTAGTGTTATTTATTTTCAATAATCGTACATTATTATGCGTCTGAATCGTTTGGGACTAATGATTCCAACTGTATCATTGCAGATCACTGAGTAATCTTTCACGATGATTAAATACATAGCCTATATTATACAATAATAACTAAATGCTAAAATGACCGGCACCAGATTTACTAAAATAGGGACTTAAGTTATTATTAGAAATGACGCAAAGTGTAATTATTGTTTATAAAGACTGACCCTACCCCTCAACAAAGCCGGGTAGACACCCACACCAGGACAAAGTTCAAATCGATCTTTTGAGTAACAGTATTATCCGCACCAACTTCCTGATTACACACAGGATGCTTTTCTGAATATCGGAGCCAAATCCCGAGTAATATCACCCTTATATATTCTCATGATAAGGAGTATGACCTCGATGATGAAGCACTTTTGAAACATTATTATGTGCCTGTTTAAAATGTAATCGTATGAACTTTTGTTTTCGAAGAATTTAAAATCTGAACAATTTCTTACTTTGAAATTAAATAAAGAGCAAAGATTAGTTCGTTCATTCTACAACACCAGGTACAACTTCCTGAGGCATTTCTGGACATGAGTGTCTTGCATATTTTACGCTTTGTAAGGTTGGCTACATAAGCACCGATTTAAAGGTTTCTCTTACTCTGCAGTTTCTCTCTCTCTCTCTCTCTCTCTCTCTCTCTCTCTCTCTCTCTCTCTCTCTACAATCAGTAATACTTTGCTGTAAGGTCAGTAGTTAGTTACAAGCTACCTGATTAAAAAATATAACAAGCAAATTCAGTTTCCTTACTTCAACTGCCGTACCAGCTCATTTGAATAGCTCCACTATAAAAAAAAACATTCAACAAAAAGGGAATGTTGAAAAAAGATTAAATTAGCATTTAATGGAGGTGTTGCTACGCTGATAAAAAATAATCTGCAAAAGGTGAGATACAATATGAATTTCATACTATGCTTATCTTTAATGATGTATTAACTGATATGTTTTGAAACGCGTGCAGTCACACATAGAAAACATTTGTACAGACTTATTTATTAACATGACCACACTTGTGAAATATAAACAATTCTGCGAACAAACATATGCAGGGTATCTTTCACATACTTATACCGACTCGTCTGCAAAAGCGAAACCCTTACACTGACAAACATTCAGCAAGGAACAAACAAGGTTAAGACTGAGGACAAGAGATCACATCTATGCAAATAATAACAAACACATAGAAGACCTGCTTAGGAGCAATGGACCATACCGGTAAAGCCAGATTAATCTAGAACGACAATAACCACAACAAAGGGCAATGAAAAAATAAAAACGAACCTGTCTCCAGGGGCGTTGCATGGATCCCTGTTAGTGTACTGGAGGAAGGTTGTGGGGTGGATTGTTTTTTTTGCATATATTCTATTATTTATTTTTTTTTCAAGAATTTGTAACTGGTTTCTAGTTACGGAGCAAGCAATGTAGGTTTTTTTTTTCTTTTTTTTTTTAAGAGGGGTAGGGAGGGATCCAAGTGCCCTCCCTACCCCAAACCCCGCTACTCCCATACCTGTTTCCATGCATCATCAGCTAAAAAAAACGTCCTGATCGTGTAAACAAAAACTAGCATATAAAATTCCAGTTGTGCAAGAACTACAGGACAGATCTAAGGCACTACAACGACTGCTCATCTACTACTTTACCTGGACAAGTAGATCCGGACTGGCAGCTCCTCGTGACCGGATGAAAGACAAGGTTGCTGCCGCAGCTCTGGGAGAAGCCTCTGCCGCCCCAGCACGAGATGTAGCGGTTGCAGTGGCCAGGGTCAGGGAAATTGCCGAAGGGCGCGCCACACCTAGGGTCAACGATGCCCTGCACATGGGAGAAATACTCTGGGTTATTTCCACATTTTTTAAAATCATTTATATCCTCTATTTTACATTTTCATTCCCTATTTGCATAAGTACTATTCAGTTTAAATGCTCTCTCTCTCTCTCTTTCACTTATGTTGCAGTAAATTTTCTTCTCTTTTTTTGAACTTGCTTTTGCTCAGTTCCAGTAACCATTGTTCTTTTGCAAGTACATAATGGTTACCAGGAACTGGTTTTCAAGGAGAGAGAGAGAGAGAGAGAGAGAGAGAGAGAGAGAGAGAGAGAGAGAGAGAGAGAGAGAATAAACAGGATTGCTTAATTCTCATTGCAAAGAGACAAGTTCTCCAAAATGGGAATTTCCAACATGCTGAAGTTTCCTCTTTACTATGTGAGTTTGGGAAGTTTTTATTAAGTTGAAATCTAGTTTTACTTAGAAGGGATTTCCATTACGAAATGTGAGTCCTGGGATAGCTTTGAATCATTCATGAATAAAAGAAATGGGCAGCACTAGCCGGTTGATTAATTTATAGACTTTTGGCATACATGCCAAGCACTGGGGCAACTAAGGCCATTCAGCGCTGAAACTGAAGTTGACAGTTAAAAGGTTTGAAAGTTGTAACGGGAGGAAGATCTCGCAGCTGCAATATGAATCAACTGTTTCGAGAGGGTGGACAGTTAAACGGAAGAAAAAGAATATGAATGGAGGTACAGTAAAAGGAATGAAAGAGGGTTGCAGCTAGGGCCGAAGGGATACTGCACAGAACCTTAAGTAATGCCTACATTGCACCGCATGATGGTCAGTCATAATCATCTCATTAGTCATTTACCTGACGATATCAACACATCTCACCGAATTATCAGAAACCATTCTTTTCGATACTTACTTCATTTTCATCTTCAAGGTGGACTAAATTTTTTTAACAAGAGCATTTATCTTGAATACGAAACAGCAAAGTCTATATTTTCCCTAAAGCTGAAAAGATCATAAGTAGAATTCTGAAGCGACCAAATTTGACACTTCTACGCTGCCACGTCTTGAATTGGATGGCGTTAGACCTACTGTAAAAGGAATTCCATTTTGTAGCTGTACCCTTCTTTCCGGGGTCCAGCTTAAAGTATGATCTGAGATATAGTAATATTCCGTTCCTGGACTTATATTCGGTTTTTTGTCCATCTGTCCACCAGCATGTGGTGTTTGCGTATGGTAACACTGCGTCCCGGGCTTTAGATAGTTATATTCAGCTTACATTCAACAATAATAACAATATCCTATTTCGAATATTAAGGGTGTAATTCGCATACAGTAAATTATTCAAATACTTTTCAGTTGCAAATGTAAACCCAGATATCCTTTTATTTACCTAAAACTTACACATACCGCAGCTATCTAAAGCCCGGGACGCAGTGTTACCATACACAAACACCACAGGCGGGTGGACAGATGGAAAAAAAAAACAAGAGTTACGCATGCAATTCAAATATCCCCCTTACACTCCACAATGGCTCTACTAAAATGGCAATATTATGAGTAAAAAGAATGAACACCGAAACGTCACCAATACAAGAAGACCAAAAATAAATTTATTATATTCTGACTATATATATATATATATATATATATATATATATATATATATATATATATATATATATATATACATACATACGCACTTGTGTAGTCAGAAATTATATCTATACAATGTAAGTGTCTGTAAGGTCTGTAACATTACTCCTAAGACTAATCAATGATCGAAGCCCATAAGAAGCAGTAAGTAATTTTCTCAAATGCATTTAGAAATCAATAGACCAGAGAGAGAGAGAGAGAGAGAGAGAGAGAGAGAGAGAGAGAGAGAGAGAGAGAGAGAATGATTATTCGTTAAATTCCATGTAGGAGTCATGTTAAGGTTACTAATTCATCTAATTTTACATCATGTCAGATTTCTTTCAGCTTATTTAGAAGACCATCCCTTTAGAGGCAAACATTTACGTTGTCTCCCTTACTCTAATAAAACAATTATCCCAATTTTCTCGTCATGCCTGGAGTAAAGAGTGTATAATTTGCTTCTGATAAGAATAACTTGGGCAAACATACATTTTTATTACAATGACGGTCGACTATGAGAGAGAGAGAGAGAGAGAGAGAGAGAGAGAGAGAGAGAGAGAGAGAGAGAGAGAGAGAGAGAGGGAAGTCACTTCACATCTCAAATGAAAACTTAGGCTTTTCCTAAATATGCATCAATTGGAAATCACCGTCATAAATAGTTAGAAGGCAATACTTGCAGCCAGTGAAAAGATATATTATGATTTCAGCCACTGTACGAAGTCTATATGGGCTTTGTTACAATGCACGAGGCCTGATGCAAAAAATATCTATTCTGTACTCGAGGACGTTCGATGCATTATTAGAATATATTATCCAAGTTCCTTTCATTGCACGAACCCCATTGTATGCTTAATCATACGTAGGAACCTTACACACAATCATACATACAGTATATTCATATATATATATATATATATACACACAAATACACACGCTCATATATATATATTATATATATATATATATATATATATACTATATTATATATTAACACACACATATACATAATATATATTCACAGAAAGATCATATATATATATATATATATATATTATAATATATATATATATAATTGTATATATAGACATCCACAAATACGCATTTGTATGTACAAGCCTGTCATCATTATGCAGATCAGTAACCAAAACAATATGCCGATTCGCTCACTAACGCATGAGGTCGCCGCGCTGCATTATAACAGGGAAGTACTTAATTACCTGTGATTTGCATCCACAGGTATAGGCCAGATAATCACTGATCTGCTTCGTTAGTAATCGTCACTCATTCATTTACACCTTGTCTGACGCAATATCATAGCGTGCCTAATTTCCGTGTTTATGTTTTGGACCAGAAGAACATGACAACAGCTTAGTTATAGTATACTGAGGAACTTACAAGTCTTCTTCTAAGAGCTACTGGGTCATAAAATATTTTTGTTATCTTATATGTTGAATGTGAGTGAAGGATTAATTACTACTATCTATAACCAACTAAGAGCTTTTATGCTTCAAGTACAAATTAATACAATTTGACAGTAAAAGAACCAATTTTTTATACAAAACAGACATAATTGGTAGGCGGCATCAAATGTTCACTTTTTACCCCTGAAACTAAACTTTATTTTTATAGTTTAGTTTTCAGATGAAAGGGAGGTGTAGCCCTAAATAGTACTTTCCTTTTGTGTTCTGAGGAAATTGCGTTTTACTTAACTACAAATATGTCTCTTGTTTTTCGCTAATTAGACGGAAGGGGTTCGTATTCACTTATTGGAGAATTGGTATGTTATTTCATTTGTTAACAGGTCTAGGACACTGAATCCGCCGTACCCAGATCATTATAATCATTTTTTAAACTACATTCAACTTACATAAAAATTCACGTGACATTCCAAACTATAAATTCACTTTCTATGACTCCGAGGTCATCTAGTAAATTTCATAATCTATTTCCTAGTTTGCTTGGTTACTTGTGATGCTCTTCTTTCAATTTCTCTCGCTGAACAGAATGCTCCACATTCTGGTCATGAGGTCCGCGTGATTGGTCTTGACTTTGGTGCTGCTTCTGGCGGTGTTAATCATGAGGCCAGTTTTTACAGACTTGACAGGTGGGAGTTTGTGAGCCATTTTTTGTCATAATAAAAGAATTTTTAATTAATGAACTGGAAAGTGTAGTTGTCGATGAATTCTATATTGACTACATACATGTAATTTGTGGTTTTGAGGGTTGGGGAAAGGTGGTGTTGGGGGGGGGGGGGGGGGGGCTTGTTCCTGGCCCTATTGCTTCCTATATTATACAAAAGGGAGAGAGGGAAGGGGGCGTTGTTCTTGGCCTATTACTTCCTATACTATACACACTCCTCAGTGTAGCCTTGAAAACATGATTATTACTTGTGCAGACGAAGCTTCTCTCTGCATTAAACTCATCTCCTGAGTTCGAACCTATGTTGCTGCTCCTCTTAACAATTATTTAACCAAAATTATAGTAAGGTGCGTATTATGAGAGATGAAGTTAAAACTCTAAAAATACTCAAAGCATGATTGTTAACAGGTCTAGGACACTGAATCTGCCCTAATTATTTCTGAAAATACATGCAACTCAAATAAAATTCTATTTGACATTCCAAATTTCTTGTGTTGCACAAACTGGTCATACTGAGTTTTTCAAGAATTTCGAACACCTGCCTAACTTGAATGAATTAAAAAAATTTTTTTAATTATTCTATTCTTAAGTGTTTTGACTATTATTCCCGTGTTTGGTCCTGAGCAGCTGCCTTGGCTCTTGAATTGTTGGGCAAAAATTTAAGTTATATTAACTTTCTTATCCATAACCTTTATATAAATTTTTGGCACTGCCGATCAATTAACTCACTGTGCATCCATTATTAGTTATGGAATAATTCTTATAATTATTTGCATTAAGATCTTAGAATATACCATCCACCACATAGTACTACTTTTGCTGTTAATTCTAACAGTATTAAATTTTTCTGGAAGTTATATTGTGTTATAAATTTTATTATGTTGCTAATAAAATGCTGAACGACCTTCCAAACCCTTTAGTTGTTGAATCGCTCCAGCTCCAAATTTGGTATATTTTTTTTTTTTCAGCAGGTTGTCATGAGTTTCACTTCAGTTTATTTATTGTATGTCTTATCTACATTGCTTGGGTTCCCTACTTGGCACATGTGTTAACAGCATTCTGGGTTTCCAACAAGGTTTCCTTCTTGCTTGTATTATACGCCTGGAGAAATACTTGGCCTTTAATTTAAACACGGTAATTGCTATTTCATCATAAGGAAGTAGAGACACTGAGAGGTCACTGTAGTATTTTATGTGTGTTTGATTTTAATCCGCAAAAATTAAAAAATTGATGATTGAATGAGCAAAGTTACAGCCACGAAGGAAAACGGAAACATTGGAGATGTTTCAGTTTTCCTTCGTAGCTGTAACTTTGTTCGTTCATATATATATATATATATATATATATATATATATATATATAGATATATTATATATATATCTATATATATATGTTTGTGTGTGTGTGTGTATGAGAATTTTTATCACATCACCATGCTTCATATACATACATCGAGCTACAAATGTCTTTTAATATCCAATTCGCTCTACCTCGGAATTAATATATTTTCATATATGTTAACCGAACCAGCGCCCAGCGGACACAGGAGAAATCAGGACTCCAGTGACATTATCGACTTGGCCAACAAGTGAATTACAAGTGAATTACAAGTGAATTACAAGTTCGACTTTACAAATCACAGTCGAACTCAGGTATTTGTAATAAGAATCGAAATCTAACCCCCTCTGCCTTGTTAACAAAGTCGAATGCTTGCTGCACGTAGCCATTTTATAAACCTTTATCACATTACCGTGATTCATTTACATACATCGAGCTACAAATGTCCTTTCACATGGCTACGTGTGGCAAACATTCGACTTTGTTAACATGGCAGAGGGGGTTGGATATCGATTCTAATTACAAATACCTGAGTTCGACTGTGATATCAGAGCTATTTTGCTTTAAGGCCTCTGTTCGTAGCCAGAAAGTTTCCATCATTTAACATCGCTCTAAGCAACATAATTCTAAATTCTAAAAGCAAAAACAAACCGTCAACATTAAAAACATTCGTATCGACTACTTTATGCATTTACAACAGGCGATAATAGGAATGCAAATAGTTATTCCAATTTTACTTTATACATGATAGTGTACGAGATGGAGAGAGAGAGAGAGAGAGAGAGAGAGAGAGAGAGAGAGAGAGAGAGAGAGATATCGAGATTTTCTGAAACTCGCCAGAACAGAGTTTATTAAGAGAAGAGAACGACCAAGGATAACGTGCCTGGACCTTTCAGCGTAGTCAAGATCGTCGATTTAAGCGCCATTTTATATCTCAATGAGAAGAATCCGTTTTCAAAATATTTCGTATAGATGATCATCCATTACTTGGGTGAAATCTTGCAATCTTAAAATACTTACGACCACACAGATTTGGGGTACCAACCTGTCGTCCATGAACCGCAGATGGTCAAGGGTTCATAACGCACAAGTCCGTAAAAATGAAAAAGGACTTATTAAAGTGCTGAATTTATGTAGATAATTTTGAAGAGAAAACTCATGTGAAAATTAGACACTGGATACTGTTCAAGTATCAAGGTGGTGACGATAAGGTAAAGAACACAGAAAATCTTTTAGCTTTTGCGATTATAGAAAGTCAACTGAAAGTATCTTAACGCTCTGTCTCGATGGTCATAGCTGTTGCTATTTCAGATAACAAAGAAATCAAATGATTCTTAACGCCCTCTCCAAGTCTCTTCTTAAAATAAGAAGTAATTGACAGAAAATGGAAATGGCAGAGACTTGAACGCTTCGTGAGATACTGATCCGCATATTAAAAAAAGGAAACGCATTGGTTGAAATGCCAGAGAGTTGAACACTTCGTGAGATACTGATCCGCATCTTAAAAAGGGGAACGTCGCAGGAAGAAAATTCAAAAACTTTTCATATGTAACAGAAACACGATACTTAAGAGAATTTTTTATTTTATGAAGCTAAAAAAAAAGCCTAACCAGTCAGTAGGGCAACTCTTGCGACATCCTTGGGAGGACATTTATTAGGGCTCGTGCCTTGTATGATAAGGCGCCCTATGAGGTAATGTTAGACTTGCGATAATCTATACGCTAAGTCGGTTGGTATTGCACTTCCATCTTCAATGGAGTGTCTGGGGTTTTGTAGATCACTTACGAAGTCGGTATTATCTTCTTGGTTACGACGATGATGTGTTAAACTCATGGTGAGGGAGGTTCTTGTAGAAAACACTAAGTATAAAAAATTATATATTCTTCTGAAGTTTTACATGGGTGAAGAATCAGGTATGATTGTACAAGTCTTCTAATAACGATAGCTTGATCGCTTCTGCCAATGATGATGGCTAATCCTATTCCTCTACATGATAAAGCTTAGGTAAAGAGGTACAGGTCTTCTGATGACGATAGCTAACTCTGTTCTGCCTGTCTACCATCTCTGTTACAAGTTATGAAGGAACAGACAGTAGTTCGAACATATGAACATACATACAAATGACATAGTTTCATACGAACACACAATCATATGAGACACGCTACAGATCACGTAGGCGGTAGTTGTCTCAAGCAGGGAGCTTGGACTAATGTTTATAAACAATTGAATGACTACAGGTGACGGCATGTTATCTTAGCCTACATACTTATTGTATACGTCATCTTTAGCGTCTCTAGTCTGATCACATTCCTGCAAGCAATCTGGTTGACCTCTTTAGTTTTAGACTTTTATATATATGGACTAACATTCCATATTTTTATTATGTAAACACACATTGTGCCTTGATGAACTGTCGCCTCAAATATCTAGTCTTACGTCCTTCTCCATTGTTTTCAGTCCTATTTTCCGACGTCTAAATCTGCCCTCCATTCCTTCAGCAGTTAGCCCCCTGAACTTCTTGGACCAATTTTCCCTCTCTTCTTTGATGGTGACACAACCTCTTATTTGGTCATCCCCACATATGTGTTGTTTGCCGTTGGTTACTCCAACGTATACTGCCACTTATACCGTAATATCCATTACAAGACTTCAATTTTAAAGGTTACCACTTCCCAGTCCGCCACAACTGAGATGTAACATGACTTCTTCCTCTTCTTTCTCTGCATCTTTTCCCACTGCTATACGGGGTCGATGTTTCTGACAGCTTTCCTCCACCTGGCTCCGTCAAACAATTTTGTCTCTCAGATCTTAACTACATGAGATGTAACATGCCTAGTGTTCATATATCAATATCGGTATAATCATGAACGTAGAAATTCTTGTTTTATTTTATCGAATACATATTATTATTCCACATTAGTGTGAGCACTCTAACTGCTTGCCTGATTTCTTATCCTCTCATCAGAATCACATTTTTATGATCTATCTTTTGAGATCATCACACTTAGGTAACTAAACCTCTCAACAACTTATCACTCCATCTTCAATGACATATTTCCTTGTATGGAATACTAATTATTTGGCTTAGAACTGGTTAACAGCGCGTCCTATTTTGCCCCTCTCTGACCAAAATTTCTAATACCTGTTGCATTTCCTTAGAACTGCATATCAGTACGATGCTTTCGCTTAGTCTCCTGAGATTCCAGTACTCTAATCTCGGACCTAATAAGAAGCTCTCATCCACAGTACACCTATCTCAGTTCCTGATTTAGGTCCGTATTGTTCTGCGTCCCATTCCCAGTCTTCAGTAACACCCACTTCGTTAAACGCTTCCGCAGGCGTTCCTGCCAGATTCGTGCACACCTTCCTTGGTTTCCCCCAATAACGAATCACTTTCACCTTCCTCTTCTTCTGCATTCCAAACTAAATAATCGCCGGGGGCACAGGAACATTTTCCTTGGTCTGAGACCTGCCCCAACCATGTGTAGCTTCCAGCATCTCTTCCAATCGTTTAACACGAGAAGGAAATATACATTTCACACGTTTGCCCTGACCTCACGTATGTTAAACATTGGAATCATACGCCCTTCTCTCCTTGGAGGGAGTGCCAGAAGTGTTGTCCTCCCGTTTCTTAGAATTCATTTAGAAATGCAGCTGCTGTCCCATACTCTCAACCCTAGCCAGGTTCCACTGCATTCGAATAACTTTCAGATATATAATTTAGGTCACTAACGTACACTAGGGTAAAAAAAAACCTGCTTAAATCGTTCTACGTTACCTAAGTCGGCTGATGGTGTGTGTGTGTGTATATATATATTATATATATATATATATTATATATATATATATATATATATATATATATATATATATATATATCTATATATATATACTTAATATAATTCTACACGCACATATAAATGTGTACACATATATAACATATATATATATATATATTACACATACATACTATCTACATACACACACACACAACACACTCACACACACATATATACATAATATATATATATATATATATATATATATAATATATAAAGGTGATGCCACGGAGAAAATGAAAAATCGAAACCTACCTTTAGTAAAGGGTCGTTAAGACCGAAAGAAGTCAGGCAGTTCTCGTTTTTTCATTTTCCTCCGTGGCATTACCTTTATCTATACATAGTATCACGTCTTATATATTTCGTGATCAAGTTATTCATATATATATATATCTATGATATATTATATTATATAAATATATATAATATATTGTATGTATATAATATATATATATATATATATATATATATATATATATATATGCACATACACAGCATACCCAAGGAATGGCCCTAGAAGGGTTGGGGTTAGCCTAGCCTTCCGGTTCACTGGAAGTCATTTAGAATATAGTACTATAGTAGATTCACATCAACTGTGCATTTGATGTCTAGGCCAGTCCCTTACGACACGACCTGATTGGCTGATGATAAGCCATTCACAGGGCTGGAAACTCTCAGTCTCTCTAGAGAGTTCACACAGGTAGGATGTATGTTCCATCTCTCCTGAGGGATACGTTTGAAAGTAGGATCCCTCTGAGAAGGTGGTGGAACATACATCCTGCCTGAGTGAACTCTCGAGAGAGAGAGTTTCCAGCCCTGTGATTGGCTTATCAACAGCCAATCAGGAGCGTCGTAAGGGACGGGCCTAGACATCAAATGCACGGTTGATGTGAATCTACTATAGCTTCATGCCCTTCACACTGGTTAAAACCCACCACATTCGGCAAACCATTATTTACCTAGTTCACTGCTCAAGTTAAGAGAGGCATAACGGGATTCAACGGAACGTCGCTAAAAAACTTCCGCCCATAATGGGAATCAAACCAGGGAACTGCTGGTAGGGTAAGCATGCTAACTACCGGATTACATGTACCCATATATATATATATATATATATATATATATATATATATATATATATATATATATATATATATATATATATATATATATATATATATATATATGGTATAAAGAATATATATAAAAGATAAAAGTACATATGTATATATATGTATCTATAAATAAATATATATATATATATATATATATATATATATATATATATATATATATATATATAGGAGGCAATGGGTGCAAAATTTGTAAAATCGTATGCATGTATTGTTACTACGAAAATACGTATATATGACATAGCTTACGTACATCTGTAATATATTACATATAAGACACTCATTTCATATTCGAGCAAAACTGTACACACCTGCAACTCTCTCTCTCTCTCTCTCTCTCTCTCTCTCTCTCTCTCTCTCTCTCCACGTACATGTCTCTCACACATGCGAAAATAAAGCTAGAAAAAACGTGAAAAAAGAAAATAACTCGCCAACGCATCGACGGATTTCCGTGTTCTGTCAACTTTTCCAACACGAACCTCGAAAATCACCGCAAAACATACCGTTGTGGGGACGTTAGACGATGGATGTGTCACGTGATCCTGGGGAATGTTGCGTAATGATGATGTAACGTGATTGGTCGGACTTTTACAGGGACAGTTAAGGTCTGCTCTTCTCCATATGATGAAGGGGCGAGTGAAAGCAAGGTCTAAATATCTATAATACACCTTCAGTGAGAGATAGTCTAAGAGAATCATAGTCCGCTCATTTCTCTTTGATGATAAAGAGAGTCAGTCTGCTCTCATTACTTTGATGAGAGAGAGAGAGAGAGAGAGAGAGAGAGAGAGAGAGAGAGAGAGAGAACATATCCTATGAACAGTTTCACTCCAGTGGGGTGTGGATTACCTCGTTTTAATGGTATACTTTTTTTTTTAGTAGAAATAGCGAACACTCACGTTTGGTGCATCTTTCTCATTCATTTTTTTTTTTTATCCCAGCTGCAACCCACAATGGTCGATTAACAAGTAATTACATGAATCGTTGCTTGGGTCAACGGATGGATTTTAGGGAACTTGCCTATTCACCCTTCCTCGCATGATTCGACAAACGCTGGTCACTCAGCTTGTCAAGCTGGGTGCGGTTACCCCTGCTCCACGAGGCCAGGGAATAAGGAGAGAGAGAGAGAGAGAAAGAAGAGAGAAGAGAGGAAGAGAGAGAGACGAGAGGAGAGAGAGAGAGAGAGAGAGAGGAGAGAGAGAGAGAGAGGGAGGGAGAGAGAGAGAGATAGTCTATGCCTCTTTCATTGTTGAGGAGAGAGAACTATCAAGTTTTAAAAAGCGCCTTCAGTAACCAGGAGCATTATTGTATGTAATTAGTTGTTAACAAGGTCCTAACCTACAGAAAAACACGGGTTTCTTTCTAGGGCAGTTCCTATTCCATTGGGTCATTAGTCGACAAGTATGAACATAAAATGACAACAAAAGTGTCCTGACATGTGAACCAATTGTAACAGGAGGACTTATACTAAAGAACTCTCCCATTCACTTTCTTTGCATGGTGGTAGTGACAGCTAAACAGAAGTCCCTTCGGTCAAGTTTCTATGGGCTTTTATTGAATAAAGCGAGGAGAAATGGGAAAGTAAGCTTTCTTTAGACATGTCTTAGGGGTGGGATTAACCTAACGTCACAACCTGAACACGTAGTTATTGAAAAATTATGTGAACCAAAAATAACAATACTGAGTAACGCTCACAGAAACAATGACAACAAACATTGTAACATAACGAACAAATAATGATAAGCATTAATAACATATGGGTATTTCGCAGGTACAAATTTTGTTCCCATGGAAGCCAAATTAAAGACTGAACTCACTTTAATAATCTACGGTGTTCCGAATCTAATCTCTTCCTATATTAGATGTCTCAACATTTCATTTGTATTGTAAGCTCTCCTCTATGATTCGTTGTATTTGGCAGATGGTAACGTATTGCTAAAAGGTTGAAAGAAGGATACTGCATTGGAATGGGGCACAACATCGGATGTGTATTAAGGGCTTCTTTGTATATGGACATTGTTAGTTTCTTGGACAAGAAGAATTCATCAGTGCCTTTTTACAAGGGGCGTCGGTATAACGTCGGATGAGTACGACTCCCAAGGGTCCTTGTTTTGTGAGGGTCTTGCATTTCGCTTCCGGACAAGTATAAATGGTAAATCCTCCTGAATCCTTGTTTGGGCTGTGCAGTTTCTAAAATCCAAGGACATAATAAATTTGGGCACGTTTCATCGGGTCCTTACTCCCCTCACAGTTACGTTGTGAAAGGAGTTCCCTGATGATGGGCTGTACATCATCAAGGGGTAAAAGGTAATAATATCGTCACTTGGCGTTTTGCACTTCTGCGCACACCAAGCCTGCATCGTGGGAAGATTCCTGAATTCTAAAGGAGATTATTGCAAGACCTTTAAATGCTCAGGTGCATCGATCCATGTCTATCAAGGCTTCATACACTGCAGTACTTGGAGCAGTCAATGTGGAATTAAACCGATCTGCAGAATCTCCATCAACAACAAAAGTCAAGACCGAAAGATAAAAGGTTCGCATTATGGTTGAAACTGGGCTTCAATACAAGAAATTGAGAAAGCAACGAAAAAACTAATGAAGACATCGAAGATTTTGTTATTAAGAGTCAATGTTAAATCAAATTATATCAGCCAACTCTGGATCAACGACAGCTATCAAGACCAAATTATAGACGCTCGCATGATTAAAACTGAATTGGTTCAAAACAAGATATTCGGAAAGAAACCAAAATCTAATAAAGACGGCGATGATATTATTACCATAGATACTACAAGAAATATTGCATACAGACGTTGGAAGAAAGGTTACATCCTATGACTGCTAGAGAACAGATAACTTGAGGGTCTATCGTATAGTAGAAAAATAACTGTGAATGCTAGTCTTTAATTTGGGCATGAAAGCATCTTCATATGTAGGTTTATTTTAGAATAAATAAACACAGAGAATGCTCCGCTTACACTCGCCTCCTGCTGCTATCGACGTGGTATCAGTTCTCAAAATGGATGGTTTGAATGGAGACAAACTATCTAATCCTCAAATGTATCCTCCAAAAAATTCATTATTTGGGGCCACCAAATAAAAGTTTTCATAAATTTTCCACCAAATCCTTTCAACCGTCCACAAGTCATTGTTTCCTGACGTAGACTGAGGCAAAAACTCGCAAGGAAAGGCAGGTGAAAAGCAACAATAATTATTACCGACTCATCATTACCTTTTCTTCCTTAACAGGTATGAGAAACACTTGTCTGCAAGTTCCCTGGACTTCGCGACTTATTGCCTTCTCTTTTTTCCTTGCTTTGTTTTAATTTCTTTCATGAACAATTATCACGAACTTGAATGTACCATTCTTTGAGAAAGTCCTTCTGCAGCGCGTCCTCCAAGAGCGTGGTAGAACGAACGTCCTGGTATATGTCTAGAGCCAGTAAGAAAATTAAAAGGGAAAGCCTTTAAGTTGTTTTGCTAAATTTATAGTTAAGATAGGATCTCACATTTACTTCCCGGGTAACTACTTATCACTATACATAAATTCTATGATTTACTGTCATTTCTCGAAGGCGGAAGAAGAAGAAGAAGAAGAAGAAGAAGAAGAAGAAGAAGAAGAAGAAGAGGCCTGTGTTCACTAGTCAGATCAAGGAGGCTTAGAGATGACGGGGTGGACCTTGAGACTGAACGATAGGTTTCACATTGCAGGCGTTCCCCTTCATAGGATTTCAGTCCTTCCTCTACCTCGTTATCTGCTCTATAGAAAATGCTCGATTCATAAGTTGCTTCTCACTGAAGGTTTTTCATACTTAATTTTGATCTTTTCTGTTTTGCAAGATAAATCAGTTAAATCACCTACAAGAATTCTGGGCTAAGTGCCTACTTTTCAGGAGTACACATGTTTCGAGAGCTCGTACACAGAAGAATCATCAGTCTGTATGTATTTACACTAATACTAAAAGTATTAGTATAAATACATACAGACATGTATATATATATATCTATATATATATATATGATATATATATATAATGTATATATATACTATATATAGTAAAAGAAACGTGACTGAAGAGGTTGCATTTTCATTCTGTTACCGACAGTATAGTTACTTAAATTCTTGATAGTAACATCTGTTTGCTATATAATTCAATCAGTCGGTCTGCTGCTGAATGAATGCAGAATAACTTTATTTGACCAGGAGATTAAATGCATCGCAAAGAGCACTTCGTAAAATATCCAGCAATTTATAATGATTATATTATAAAAATTTACGCAATAAAAATGAATCTACAAAAATCTTAGAAAATAACGTAGGTGAATTTTAGTCCAATAACCAACCCTGTGGATAGGGCTAGTTATTCTCAATACTACTTAATATAAATGCACACAGCCACTGGATTATGTACAGTGCTGCTCAAGCGCGAGGTATAACGATACGTTGCGGAAGTACAACGGTGGCCTCTGTTTCACTCCCCCTCCACCAGCTTTCCAATACATCAGGAAATACAAGAGTTTTTCACCTTTTCACATTTCCGATGGGCGATCGTATATGTCCTCCCCGTCCTATGCTACTTCCTACGTGCCACAGGTGAAGCTTTGTGGACGGGAGGCAGCTCGGTTAATTAGGGAATCCCTGTGATGAAAACGTTGCCCTCCAGGCAAATGGATTTCAATATAAAAAAATTTATCCAGGGACGAAACATCAATTATATTCATATATATGATGTATATAAATATATTACTCTGACTTGAATGCAAACCTAATCAAGAGATGGAAAGCAACGAATGTTAAAGGGAAATATTATCAATAATATTTTGAGCTTTTTTATTTGTGTATAGTGGAACAGGACGATAATACTTAGTGAACCTGTTGCTTGACATAACGGAGATCGCCACCGATATGAATATGACTCTTTTGCGCATTATCTATATATATATATATATATATATATATATACACATATATATATATATACACACTCTATGGACGCTCTTCTTCAGGTATGGCAACAGACTTATTATCGTCTTGTCCCCACCATACAAATAAAACCACTAAATACATTAATGGAAAAGCATTTTAATTTAGCGTTCATATTCCTGTCAACAAGGTTTACATTAAGGTTAGATCTCTATAAAATGTATTTTGCAAAGTCTTTCAAGGATCTCCCTTTGTTCTCCCTGCTCATAAAAGGGATCATTGAACTGCCCTGTGTGCAATATAGTGGAATTATTCATCCCTAGATGAGCTGGTAAAATTTGGAGCTATTCCAATACTAGAAGAGGAACGAAACGAGGAAGATTTCTGATGTAATAAACATTGTAAAAAGACTACTATAAACAAAACACATGTTTTTTATACTCAATACAAATAGAGGGAACGTTTTGTGCTGCAATAACAAACTTTTTAGTTCTACTATTAATCGTATTATTGCAGTTGTTTTCATAACAACTACTGCTGCTCCTACTACTCATAACAATAAACGATGCTATTTTCCTTTCATAATAATAATAATAATAATAATAATAATAATAATAATAATAATAATAATAAATTATTATTTTTTTTTTTTTTGCTCTATGACAGTCCTCCAATTCGACTGGGTGGTATTTATAGTGTGGGGTTCCGGGTTGCATCCTGCCTCCTTAGGAGTCCATCACTTTTCTTACTATGTGTGCCGTTTCTAGGATCACACTCTTCTGCATGAGTCCTGGAGCTGCTTCAGCCTCTAGTTTTTCTAGATTCCTTTTCAGGGCCTTTTCAGGGATCTTGGGATCGTGCCTAGTGCTCCTATGATTATGGGTACGATTTCCACTGGCATATCCCATATCCTTCTTATTTCTATTTTCAGATCTCGATACTTATCCATTTTTGCCCTCTCTTTCTCTTCAACTCTGGTGTCCCATGGTATTGCGACATCAATGAGTGATACTTTCTTCTTGACTTTGTCAATCAACGTCACGTCTGGTCTATTTGCACGTATCACCCTATCCGTCCTGATACCATAGTCCCAGAGGATCTTTGCCTGATCGTTTTCTATCACTCCCTCAGGTTGGTGCTCGTACCACTTATTACTCCAAGGTAGCTGATGTTTCTTGCACAGGCTCCAGTGGAGGGCTTTTGCCACTGAATCATGCCTCTTTTTGTACTGGTTCTGTGCAAGTGCCGGGCATTCGCTTCCTATGTGGTTTATGGTTTCATTTTTCGTATTGCACTTCCTACATATGGGAGAGATGTTATTTCCGTCTATCGTTCTTTGAACATATCTGGTTCTTAGGGCCTGATCTTGTGCCGCTGTTATCATTCCTTCAGTTTCCTTCTTTAGCTCTCCCCTCTGTAGCCATTGCCATGTGTCATCGCTGGCTAGTTCTTTAGTCTGTCTCATGTATTGTCCATGCATTGGTTTGTTGTGCCAGTCCTCTGTTCTGTCTGTCATTCTCCTGTCTCTGTATATTTGTGGGTCTTCGTCTACTTTTATTAGTCCTTCTTCCCATGCACTCTTTAGCCACTCGTCTTCACTGGTTTTCAGATATTGCCCCAGTGCTCTGTTCTCGATGTTGACGCAGTCCTCTATACCTAGTAGTCCTCTCCCTCCTTCCTTTCGTGTTATGTATAGTCTGTCCGTATTTGCTCTTGGGTGTAGTGCTTTGTGTATTGTCATATGTTTCCTGGTTTTCTGATCTATGCTGCGGAGTTCTGCCTTCGTCCATTCCACTATTCCTGCGCTGTATCTGATTACTGGCACTGCCCAGGTGTTTATGGCTTTTATCATATTTCCGGCGTTGAGTTTTGACTTGAGTATCGCCTTGAGTCTCTGCATATATTCTTTCCTGATCGTGTCCTTCATCTCTTGGTGTTTTATATCCCCTCCTTCCATTATTCCCAGGTATTTGTATCCTGTCTCATCTATGTGTTTGATGTTGCTCCCATCTGGTAGCTTTATCCCTTCAGTTCTCGTTACTTTGCCTTTTTGTGTGTTGACTAAGGCGCATTTTTATTTTTCTATTCCAAACTCCATCCTGATGTCCCCAGATACAATCCTTACAGTCTGGATTAGGGTATCTATTTCCTTGATGCTCTTACCATACAGCTTGATGTCGTCCATGAACATCAGATGGTTAATTCTGTTGCCTCTTTTCTTGAGTTGGTAGCCGGCATCCATCTTCTGTAGTACTTTTGTAATGGGAATCATGGCTACTACGAAGAGTAGTAGTAGTGGGGTCAGTGAGTGGCCCTGGAAGATCCCTCTCCTGATATTAACCTCTGCTAGTCTTATTCCAGAGCTTGTAAGTATTGTATTCCAGTTGCGCATTGTATTTTTGAGGAAGCTGATGGTGTTTTCCTCTGCCCCATATATTTTCAGGCATTCTATTAGCCATGTGTGTGGTATCATGTCGAAGGCTTTCTTATAGTCTATCCATGCCATGCTAAGGTTGGTTTTCCTTCTCCTACTGTTCTTCATTACCATTTTGTCTATCAGGAGCTGGTCTTTTGTGCCCCTACACTTCCTTCTGCAGCCTTTCTGTTGGTGGGGGATGGTGTTTGTCTTCTCTAGGTAGTTGTATAGCCTTTCACTGATGATACCTGTTAGTAACTTCCACATTATTGGTAGGCAGGTGATAGGCCTGTAGTTACTGGCTATATTTCCCTTACTCTTGTCTTTTTGTACTAAGGATGTTCTTCCTGTGGTCATCCATTTAGGTGCATGGTGATTTGAGATACAATGCTGGAGTTGTTCTGCTATTCGTGGGTGTAGGGCCTTGAAGTTTTTGAGCCAGTATCCATGGACTTCATCGGGACCTGGGGCTTTCCAGTTTGGCATTTTCTTTAGTTGGTGTCTGACTGTGTCTGTCGTGATCTCTGTGAATCTTTGCTTTATTCTCCCTGTTTCTTCTTCCTTGACTTCCTGGAGCCATGTTGCATGTTTGTTGTGTGATACCGGATTGCTCCATATGTTTTCCCAGAGTCTCTTAATTGGTTCGGCTTCAGGAATTTCTGGGTGGTTGTCTTCCCCTCTTAGTTGGCTGTATAGTCTTTTCTGGTTGGTTCCGAATAGTTTGTTCTGTTGGTATCCCTTATTCCTGTTCATGTACCGTTGGATCTTATGTGCTTTGGCCTTAAGCCTCTGTTTTACATCTTCTATTGTGTTGTTTAGTCCCCTCTCTTGTACTTTGTATTTCTCGTTGAGTTCCTCCCTTGTTTTCTTGCTTCTTAGCCTTTTTTCTGCCATCTCTTTCAGTTTACTCAAGTCAAATCTCATCACCATGATTTGCTTTTCCAGGCGCCTTTTCCAAGGAGGTTGCTGTTTTGGTTTCTGTTGGGTTGGTTGTGCTGGTGGTGTTGGTGTTCGAATCCCCATCAGTTCTGCTACTAATCTTGCTCCTGCATATGCCAAGTTATTTGTTTCTGTGATACTGGTGGTGTGTATTATGCCAATTATTTCATTGACCTCACTTGTTTTCTCCCTTAATTTCTTGGTGTTGTAGGCTTTCATGGAGGGGATCTTTGTTCTCTCTGTATCTGGCTCCATCCATCGTCTAATCTTTTCTACCCATTCCGTCCTCTCTGTTACTTCGTCGGTGTTTCTTCGTGTGTTGTTATTATTATTATTATTATTATTATTATTATTATTATTATTATTATTATTATTGCTGTTTCAGCGGCATTAATCTCGTAAAGGTTTTTCTCTATCTTTCCTATAAAGGCTTTCAAGTTACTGTTAGGGCAGATGAATAATGCACCCATATCAGTCATTAAACGATACTGGAGGTGGTATTGGTGAATGAAATCTGAGAGCATATTTCGCAGAGTTCTATGTATTCCTTCATAATCAAGATAAATGTTTACATCTCATTCTGGTTATAAGAAAGACAGAGAAAAATCTCTGCAAGATTAACACCACTGAAGCAGCACTAACATTCAATAGAACCTGATTAAAAGAGCGTCTCCTACCACATATTATTATTATTATTATTATTATTATTATTATTATTATTATTATTATATTATTATTATTATTATTATTATTATTATTATTATCGACACCTGTTCAGGGACCTATTCTTTAATCTCAATTCTTCAGTCATCTAAAGTATAACAAATGTCCATAAACCATATTGGGGTAGTTAAACGTACGTTACGGACAAGTCCAGCAAATTTCATTATAAATCTAATACACTACTCTTTCTTTCAAGGCTGGCTATCAAAAGACTGTACAGATAAAGTCTTGTTTCTATATTAGGTTCCCCAGATCCAGACCAAACGATTGAAAGACCTTCCTTAAACACGAGAGAAATATTCTCTTTGAAAGTGCATCGTCATGGCTAAACCAAAAATGAAAGCATTACAAAACAGAAAACATCTTGAAACAGATGAAACAATTATGAAAGGTTCCAAGGTCTTTTATTTCCGGGAAGTTACTGTAAGAAATATTTACCCGACGCTTCGGCCAAATTTTTCTATTTAAGGATGAGTTTGTTTGTTTTGTCCAAGTGTGATAGGGGCTGGAGGGGAGCGGGGGGTTGGGGGGGGGGGGGGTTTGGGTGGAGGCTTCAGTACAATAGGTGTCAACTTGCAACTTGAGCTCTTCCAGTAAGAATAACACTTGTTCTATTATGTCTCCGGTTTCAAAGCTCCGTCTTCGGAATTGCTAAAGTTAACTCAAGGTCAAAGTCTGGAGAAAAATATGTTAGGAACATCATGATACAACCCCATAATGAGATGCCTATGGACTTTAAATCACTGGCTCTAACCCTCTTGCCTATTTCACAAAGAAAAGTCTTCGACGACCAAGCTATAAATGTTAGGTCATTTATTAGTAAGGAAATTTATTAGGAAAGGCTTATTTTATAAATTTGAATCAATCGTAAGTTATTGATCGTAATTATAAACTCACAGTCCAAATCCGAAATGCTTCATTCGTCCACGCGGACAAATACGCACACGCACAAACACACAAACACACACACATAAATACATACATACATACATGCATACATACATCAAGGCCCTTATTTTCAGTACTGTACAGTTGAATATTTAATTTATCAGGAAACCAATAAAACGGGACTACTTTTTACCATTAAAGCCAAACGTCGCTTTTCATGGTGTTTTTATGACTCATATAATAAATACACTTGGGCTATTGTTCCCTTGTTTTTATAGCTTTATGAATTGCACAATACAAATATCTCGTGCCATAAAATAACTAATAAAATATTATGAATTTATATTATGCTTTACTTAATCAATTTTTATTTAGCTTTTTTTTTCTTCAAACGTAACCTTTACTATGAAAAGATAATGAATATTAGTACGGTATAATTGAAGGAAATGAAAATAGAAAAAGAAAAGATGAAGCGACACGTTCGATTGATAACATAAAAATAATTGACTGGAATGAGTCGAGAGAGAGAGAGAGAGAGAGAGAGAGAGAGAGAGAGAGAAATGGCCTTGGGAGGCTTTACAGCCGGAAAAGCATTTTGATTGCCCCATTCATTCATGTTATAACTGATTATTTCTCCGTGAAAGACGAGAGTTAACAACCTTGGTCAGGGAAGGTGCCAAGAAAACGAAACTGAGAGGTGTGGAAGGGGCGGTTTTCATGAAGACTGCCTAACGCCGAATACAATGACACTTACGCCAGCTTGACCTCCAATTTACGGGGAGATTGTGGAATTGTATTTTTCACGTCTGGCTTCCACACTGTGTCTCCTGTGTGTGATTCTGCTTCCTGAGAGACAAGGAAATGTTTTGACGGCCTGTGTCGTAAAAAATGTCTGGAACGGATGGATTATGGAAGATTTATTATCCGGTTGAGGGTCAGTTTGGGTGCTGTGTTTGTTTGATACTGTGGATGATTTAATCTAGCTGAAGTTCCCAATCATACTTTTTTTTTGGGGGGGCGAAGTATCCATCAAGGTCACAGGTCTTTAAAAAATTAAAACTCGAATCTACAATAAGAACAAAGCTTTCAAATATTTGCCTTGCAAACAAATGAGAGAGAGAGAGAGAGAGAGAGAGAGAGAGAGAGAGAGGAGACGCCGATGTAAACGTTGTAAAAAATCTCTTCACCATTGAACCTAAATTCTAGGTCACTGATGCTTAATCACCTTATTTACAATACGAATTCAAAGAATGTCCTTCGAATAAAAAGCAGACAAGTTTCACTCAAGTCTCATGAGAAATCTTTACTTATTTGTTGAACAATTTCAAAGTTCATGGCCCTTGCCAGTCAGATGTAGCGTGTCTACACCTGGACTCATAATAAAAGAGCATTGAAAAACCAAAACAAGTGAGGCAATAATAAATAAATAAATAAATAAAACTTTAAAACGCTGCTCTTGATTGAATGTACGGAAATTTTGTGACGAACCGAAAGACCCATTGCGAATACCGTTAGGTCTGATGAGAACTTTCACTCTCGAGGTATTTAACAACAAGTCTCAAACAGGAACTTTCGGACTAATGCTATGCAATCCGCCAACCAAAAAAGTACCTTTAACGCAAAAGCTACATACCAGACGCTCCCACAAACCTGATCTTTTGTTGCCAGTCACGAGGACGAGGCCCACCTATGGTAAAACTTTTCCCAGTAATCTACACACAACTTTCTGCTTAATCACCTCACAAATAGAGAAAAACAAACAAACCGAACAAAAAACATATCCACCTTGAAGGAGGTAAGTAAGTACATTTTTATCTGAGGAGTCAAGGGATTTTATGCTGTTGATTCGTAGCATCCCCTTCTAACGGTCCAAGCTGGCAGGGACAATGCCTAGAAATGAACTTTACCATTCGAAAGATCAAGAGGCCAAAACTGTACTCTTCTTGCCAAAACGTCGCGAGAAATGAGGTTTTCTGGTCCCAGAATCCTTCATTAACACGTGAGTCCCACTCCTCTTCAGAAAATCATGGTTTCCTTTTCCTCTCTTCAGAGTAAATATAGACGTTTGTTCGTCACCTTGGAAGGGAGGGGCAACGTGTCACCCGCAGTGGTAACGCTATCCCATGGCAGTTGATGGCCTTGTGTTGTTTAATATCCTCGTCTCTGTCTATACCCTAGCAATTTCTCTCTCTCTCTCTCTCTCTCTCTCTCTCTCTCTCTCTCTCTCTCTATCGACGTATCATTTAACTTAATAGTATCTGGAAAAGCAGTTACTTGAATCAAATGTAATGAAAATCTGTGTAAAAGAATAACTATATATAAATTACTTATTTGAACCCCATTTTAAACAAGGAAGTCTTTGTCCATAACAGGTTTTTGTAATTCAATAACCTATTTTTGCCTTGAAAAATAATTTATCAATCAGGCACAATGGTAAATTAAATTAGCAATTCCCTTTTACCCGGCAAAAAAACGGTAATATCTTCTCTATATAACTAATGAAAAAATCTCTACTACAAAGCTCTAAGAAGTCTGTTAAGCACCTACTAAACCAAAACGAATAGTGGTAAAAGTCTGATCTTTTATTAAGGTGGCAAAGGATACTCTCCAGATCGAGATAACATTGGGATTTAAAAAAAAAAAACTACAATCGTATTCTAAATGATCAGCAATGACTGGAATGTTACGCCGTAAACGCAAAGGCCGTGAATCTCGTCGGTTCTCACTAGTTCATTCAAGAAGCGTATAGGAGTGGGTACTCTAATCTACATAAATTATGGAAGAGCATGCTCATCACGGTGGAACAATATGGGCATGTATGTGTGCCCATAGTGTTTCTCCGTTCCGAACATGCTCTTCCATAATTTATGTAAATTATAGTATCTACTCTATATATATATATATATATATATATATATATATATATATATATATATATATATATATATTTATATATATATGAACTTGTTATCATATCACCGTGATTCATATACATGCATATTAATCTACAAACGTCCTTTATTATCCAATTACCTCTACCTCGGAATTAATATATTTTCATATATGTTAAACGAAGGGGAATTTTTTAGTTGATTGATAATTTCGTCCTCCCGTGGATTTGAACCAGCGGTCAGACAGAGGAGAAATCAAGACTGCAGTGACATTATCGACTCGGGCAACAAGTG
>NC_087201.1:134134078-134144078 GCF_015104395.2 Macrobrachium nipponense
ATCTCGCTGTATTTGAAGAATTCGTCACGATTGGTATGCTCACGGATAGCTCCTTCATCCCAAGATGGAATTCTCAAAGGTCGTAACTGATTATTATTACTTTGTCCGTTAATTTCCATAACCGTTCCTGAACTGCGACTGGAATTGTTTGCTATTTCATGGCGGTAATCTCACCCTGATTTTGCAACTTCGTCATCATAATCCGTCCCGAAGACGTAAATCACGTTTTCAATTTCTCATTCAAATCGAAATTAGAAACACGTTTGATTTTGTGAAATACGGAAAGAAAACATACAATTGCTTGAAAAGTATATTTTGTTTGTTTGTTTGTATGGTGTTTTTACGTTGCATGGAACCAGTGGTTATTAAGCAACGGGACCAACGGCTTTACGTGACTTTATGCAACGTGGCTTTTTCACTGAAGGTTTGAAATAATTTGCATAACTTATATGCTATCAAAGTATTTTCCGCTAAACAGATTCCAAGGATAAACAGATAAATACACACAGAAGTGAATCGAAATTGTCTTGAAATCACTGAACTTGACCTAATAAGAACTCCACTTCTGAAAAGGTCCAAGAAATAAACCTACAAGCGAAAACAGCACCTTGGGATTGACTGAAAATGATGGGTGTCGCCAGGGGCGTACAATATCGTGGTTGAACTGGAAAAAGCATGAATATGTGAAGCATCCTTTAGAAAACCGTTGTTACAGACATAAACAATAGGTAAGAAACTCAATAAGGAAATGGGAGCGGAGCAGATGTTTTGTCGTCAACAACAGTATTCGAAGGAGTTAAGTCGCAAGCAGGCAGGATGTTTAACTGACCCTTATATCAGATGGCTGAAAGGTCTGAGTTTTCACGACCATAACAAAAGATTTTCCAAAGCTCTGCCGAGTAGATCATCAAATACATCAGTCAGTCGAGAAAGAACATCTCCATTGTATATTGTTCGGTGGAAGTCAAACTGGTGACCCGAGAGAGAAGTCAGTTGGAGTCAAGATGTCTGAGAAAATGACAGCTGAATAAATTCATAAAACTTCAGTGACGGTAGACTTTAAAACAATAGGATGCTATTCTGAAAGATGAGCAGCTATTTTTTGGGGAGCTAGGGGTGAGCCAGTACCTGTTTTCAAACAGAATACATCCTCTAAAGAGGAAGGGCCGGTTTGCTCTCTAGTTCTTTAAGGAATCACATAGATGCCTGGCAGGTTTCCAAGATTACAAGAAACCCACTGTCCTAGTGAACATGATACAAAGGGTCATACAATTCCACGGCAAATGAGATCATATGCATTGAGGTGCTGACAGAAGAGTTTGGTTACTATTATTATTATTATTATTATTATTATTATTACTCAGAGGATAAAACCTATTCATATGGAACAATCCCGCAAGGGCCACTGACTTGAAATTTAATCTTCCAAAGAATATGGTGTACATTAGGAAGTAAGACGAGGTAAAGGGAAATACATAATACAGAGACCACACTAATTATAACAAAAATAAATCAATAAATTAAAAAATAGATAGAAATGTATTCTAATGCAAGAACAATAGCATTAAGGTAGCAATGCACTGCATCTTCAATTGAACTTCTTAGGTTCCAATTGGACGACTTCCTCTGAGAGGCTGTTCTTCCACAGTCCAACAATGCGAAGAATAAAGGACTTCTGGAACTGAGAAGTCCGACAGCGAGACATATTGACTGCATAATGGTGCTGCTTCTCAGCGAATCTGGTTGCTCACGGCAGATGAAGGGGATCAGCGATCAATTGTGAATGGGAAAGATCTCTGTTGCAATATAACTTATGATACGAAACAACAGCCGAGCGAAGGGCCTTGTCACAGAGACAGCGTTGATTTTACGGAAGCTCTTGAGAACGTTATTAATTAAGTGCCAAATTTTTCTATTTAGAAAAAAACTAAGTCAAGAAATTAGGTTAAAAAATTCAGGTAAACGTTTTCTACGGGTGAATAGATAAAATAGCTGGTACCAGATTTAACTGTTGCAGTAGTAGCAGGAGAGCTAGTGAAGATTAATACAGCACACTTTGTGGAGGAGGTGTGGTCAACCCTAGGAGGCAGGAGTTCAATGGAGAGGGCATGTCCCGTACGTACAGTGCCAAGAGATTAGGGTTATACTCCCCAATTCCCCCCCAATCAAAAAAAAAAAAATCAAGAAAAACAAGCAAATCAGCCCACTAGCCTCTCCCTAAGCACTAATAATTTAGTTGAGTTGAACACTAATAGTTGAGTTGCGTTGAATATAAAATTTAGGCCAAAGGCCTAGCACTGGGACCTATGAGTTCATTCAGCGCTGAAATGGAAATTGACAACAAAAGGTTTGAAAGGTGTAACAGCAGGAAAACCTCCCAGTTGCTCTTTGAATCAAGTGTAAGGAGAGGGTGGAAAGTAAGATGAAGAAATAGAATATGAAAGGATGTACAGTAAAAGGAACGAAAGTGGTTGCAGCTAGGGGCCGAAGGCATGCTGCAAAGATCCTTAAGTAATGCCTACAGTGCACCGCAAGAGCTCCACTGACAGAACCACCCACCCTACGGGGCTAAGCACTAATAGTAGTTTTTTTGGGCTAGAGACAGGGTCATCATTTGGACAGAGATTGAACCAGAGTGTAAGCTAAAGTTCACTCAAATGGAAAGTTAGACTTACATTATTTTTCAATACTTATGAAACAATGTCTTTCTGCCTCATGAAAAGCAGAACTTAAGGCAGGTGATATTTTCAGTAGGACCAGCGTGCCTTATGAGGTAGGAAAGCTAATAGTAAATATAAATGAAGTACTGTATAACGCTGATATAGTTTTGAGAGAACACAGCAGTTAAAACTTCATGCCCAAACCAGCAATCAGACGGATGATAAGTGGGGTGAAAAAACTTCAAGGTGGCCACCATGCTACGGTAGATCAAATTGCCCTAGACCGCAGGTAGGGGAGAACTGATGCTCACCAGGAAGCGTAGGTGAAAAAACAACGGTTATGGTCAAAGATGAAATATATCACACGTTCTAATCCTTGGAAGAAAAGGTCCAGAACACTAGTTCCTGGATCGCCTCAGTCTGGCACTCGTATAGAGTGTTTAGTGAAGTCTTTCAGTTCATTAACAAGAAAGAAGTACTACAGTGAAATGCCCTGCATAAGGAAACTCAGCTTGGTGGTCAGAAGTCTCATAAACTGAATTTAAGTATTCGCAGGAGATAACGTTATAAGAATCAAACAAGCAGAAATGGAACATAGGCTAACGACAGCACTTGAAATATGTTTGGTCACAACAGAATGCCTACAAAAAGGCTACAGCTCGTCTCAGAAAGTTTTCAGGCTGGCAATGATTAACCTTACTTGACTATAATCGGACCTGAGTCCCAGTGCAGCTATACAGCGCTCAAGTGCCAGTAAATGTACTATGGTAACTTGGCCGTGTGCTTTTGTTACAAATATATTACAAATTTGAAATATTTTTCTTTAAATAAGTAACGAATGCTGTTATTAATTTATTATTGCATTGGTTGACGAATACTAATAGTAATAATCAATCTGCAATGATTCTCATGTCTTTAGTAATTGTTTCAAGGGAAACGGTGCCTAACTTTTGTTTTAAAAATTGTGTATGTAACTCGAATGCTTGACCCTTAAGTACATTCCAAGTAAAAGTGCTTTTTTTATTTTGTTAAGACCAAATACTTCTAAGTACTTCACCGTGTAAAGCAAATAACCCATGCCTGATTCTAATACATCACTGTGACAGTTCACTTACACACTAAACACTAATGTGAATTTAGACAGTCAGTCGAAGAATGTTAGCCTTTAATTCCATAATGTTGTTCTAAGAACAAAGACTTCTAGCTCTAAAATTCAAGGTAGCTTGAGATGACAATGTAAGGGCGATTATTGAGAGCCTCAATAACGTACCTCCACGTAAATTCTAGCCAAACAATCGTGATAAGGAAAACCTTTATTACCATGAAAACATGAATACATCCCTGAAATCTCCGGGTCTTCTGTGAAAAGTCAAGCAAAATGTAACAAATTTCTTCCCCCATACGTAAAGAAGATACTGACACACATTAACATAATATTAGCCTTAAAAAAAAACCTTTACTTCAATTGCGGATTGGTTTTAAACCCCATTACGAATGTTCTGGTATCAAGAATATAAAAAGCAACAAATACATCGAATAAGCACACACAATACAAATATATCCATAAAAACCTACAAACAAAGCAGGGTAGCCAGCTACAAGACAATAAAATACAACGTAGTTTATCCCCCTGATAAGCATACTGCAAAAACACATCCATAATTAATATATGCTGTGACCTTACTCAACAGTAGATGTAATGTAACCTTCCTTGCGTATACAAGTGCAACAGCTTATTGGCTTTCTGTTTTTGGCAAGTGTCACGCCAAATTCCCCAGGACCAACAGAGGGAGAAGATTCTTAAAAATTTAGAAGTTCCTTGGAGAGGTGGACAAAGAGAAGACAATCAAAACAAAACCCGTTATTATGAAAAAAGGAAAGAAAATACAAAAGAAATCTCTAGACCAGCGTCAAGACCAAGGCTTTCTTTGTATGAATCTTCTGCTGGCGCTTAGAGAAGTTGAAGGCCACTTGCATATTCACACTAACAAACAAAAGAAGGTCTATAAATAAAATTTTTCCGAATTCTAATGTTCTTTTCCTAATCGGGAAGCGATGCAAATCTTAACTCAGTAAATATTTTCGCTTCTAATTATATTAATTACATAAGATACAATACAAGATATTGGAACCAAAATATGATTACAAATATCAAAAGCCCAGTACAACGAGGGAGCAGACACCGCTCTGTAAACACTACCATGTCGAAATATTACAGAGGGTTTTACGATTGATCGATCACAGGTACAGTCAACAAAAGTGAATGAGAAGCTACAGTACGGGGCGTAACCTGACAGCATCATAGAAGGTGATCTCATTAGTATGCATCGCGCAAAGGGTAGGCATGTTCAGTTTAGCAATGGAGACATTTCATAAGGTTATTACTAAGAATTGCAGAGAACGGTATTCTCAGCATTCGCTCAGTTGCTACCCTTACCACCAGGACAAAATCTTACGTGAATTTCTTTTTTCGGACATGGAAACAGCAGGCTGAGTACTTTATCATTATTAATGAGTTTAAAATCAACAGGAAATGACAATGATGAGGGTGGGGGTGGGGCATGGTGGAAAGGACCTGATAATATCAGGAGTGGTATTAATATCCATTTAAATATAGGATGCAAGAACCTGGGAAAACCAAAATTGAGGGAATTTCAAATTAAACTGTTCAGCTGAATTACAATCAACGAGCAGGCCAAACTAGATGGGCATTTTATTATTATTATTATTATTATTATTATTATTATTATTATATTATTATTATTATTTTATTATTATTATTATTATATTATTATTATTATTTCTTGGAAGAAGACCCTCTTTTTAAACATACTCTGTTAAAAAGAATGGCTGTGTTTAGCTAATTGATTTTATACGATAACTTTCTATTCTTATTAATCGCTTCTCTGGCTCAGCAGTATCATTCAGTAACTGGTCAATATTCATAGTGGTATTTAACAGAAATGATGCGGGAATGTTTTATTTTTATTAAAGAAAAAAAAACAGGCATCCGGTGACTGGTATATTAGAGTCCGTGTTCGTGCAGGGTTCATCAACTGGCATATTGTATACTGGTATACAGGAAGGCTGGACGATTGGTCTGTTACAAAATACCTATTATATACAGTACCCATCTAACAAAGAGGCCTAATGCAGCAGCAAGGAGGATCCTGTGACCACAGGTTGAATGGAATGTTTTCCAGCGCCGTTTTAGCGCAGCTCCTGACCTTCGCTGGCAAGAACGATGAGTTGCTTTTTATAACGTGTCTCTGTCCTTGGAAGTGCAGTATGCTCATTGCATGCAGCCAATGCTCCATGCAGGGCCATAAAAGGCCAGAGGAATCTGGTTAATCTTGTAATACTAAAACGATTTCGTGTTCCCTCCACTCGGTGATGGATATTATGTAAGAAAATGTCGAGACGACTTGGATGAAATGTTTATGTCATCAGCAAGACTGCATTTACTATGACAGCTAAATAACAGTTACCAAGAAAAAACAACGACAACAAACAATAATGTTAATAACTAGAGGAACTGAAATTAGTGAAGCCTCATTTTCTACGGATAAAAGAATTAAACATTATTATGTTCATACAACGCTAATATTTAAGTGTTTGGAAGCCTATACATTTCTGCGGAACATTCATTCTTGCCGTTGCCATAATGTCAACAGTTCATATATCATATCATCAAGATTGATGCATCATTACTCAAATTCTCAATCTTTTGGACATCTGCAGACGTGAAATGAATAATACTTCTAGTCGGGGATACAAGGACGGGAAATTACTAGGTAACATTATATATATATATATATATAAAAAAATATATATAAGATATATATATATATATATATATATATATATATATATAAATACTATATATATATATATGTATTTATATACATACATTATATAAATATATATATATATATATATATATATATATATATATAATGTATATATATATAATATATATATATATATATATATATATGTATATAATATATATATATATATTATAATATAATATATATTTGTTTGTCCTTATTTCTCCCTGAGTACAAGCAGCTGTACAGATAGGTGCGTATAAACAGTGTTCCTTGATTAATTTCAATATTCAAGTAGTTCAATGTCACTACACCATTCCTACAACGATTAATGTCATTTTATCTAAATTGCTTATTGTTTTTGTTAATTCACAAATAAGGATTCCTGATTTTTTTAAAGCCCCAAATAGCACCCCAAAGGACGCTATAATCATTGTGGGACTCTAGAAGGTCCAAGAAAATGCGTCTGAAATTGACAAAATCGCTCCAAAACGGCCACGAACCCCAATGACATCCCATTCACAAAGACTGGCTTAATTTACTCTTTGTCACCTCATTATCTCCACTCGCTGCAGAGACTCACACGCGATATGGGGACAACGCGAACTGGTGCGTCACTTCCTACGCGGGAAAACAAAAAGAAGACGTATGGAAACGAAAACCAAACAAAAAAAAACTTGTGACGTCACTCTAAGGAGAGACATGACGTGCGAAGGACCCGTCCTAATTTTTCCGAACTGACCTTCCTCTGTTTACGATGCGTGTTGAACTTGACATTGGTCTACACCTTCAGCGGTAATTTAAGTGTGGGTGATCCCCCAAAACCACCTTTTTTTTCTTTCAGATGGGATGTAGGAGATAAAGGTGGCCTTTTCTCGTAGTTTTCCAAGGCTTCCTCTTCGTCACCTCGAGATTGGAGGGTTGTGAAGGAAAAAAGATAAGGGTCGTTGCTTCGTTCTTTTGTCAAGCGCAGGAAATTGCGACCTTCGCAAAGTTCGCAATAATTTCCGTAACCTGATAATATAATAATAATCATAACTTATTATTTTCATTAGCCTGGTCGTTTAATGAACGAAAGTACGCTAAATTGTTTAGTACTTGGGTCTTACTTCCTTGAAATGGAACGCTTTGAAAGCGTTCATGTAAAAAAAAAAAGTTCTTTTCTTCTCACTCCCTTCCGCTACGTGTCTATCTACGTACTTCGTAAACTCGTATTACCCGTGGATCTAAAGTTCATTTAATTTATACAAATCGTCATAACCACCTCGAGACGTTTGCCGCATTAAGGCGCGGCCAACAACAACAAAAAATAAATAATACTAAAATAAAATCTAACTCTCCGAAAAGACGCGATTTTTTTCAGATATCTCAAATTCCATGCGTCGCTCAGCGTAAAGCACTTGTCGTGTCTTAAAATCATTTTACTTTATTTAAAACGCATTCTTTCATCAACTGAAGCACATTCCGATTTATTACGTATCTTACAAGTGTGTGCCATCAAATATAGTTAGAAAACGTAGGTTTGTTCAGTAATACTTGCATGGGTTACCAACAGAAAATACCAGAAGCACCCACACTTGAGACATGATCAGCCATGGCGAAGGATACCAAATCACTTGCTGAAAACCATAAGAAAGTAGCATCTTCTGGTTTATGTGTAAATCATAAATAGAAAGTAGACAACTATTTTTCCTTGTCGTAAAAAAAAAAAAATCCCTATCCTGAGAATAAAAGTCTCCACAGACAAATAGACAAATTGTGCAGTAACTGTTCAATCAAGGATGCGATACTTGACAAAAGGAAAAAGTTTTAACTGTACAAAGTTGCATCATAAACCTACACGGAAACGTCGCTACGCACAGGTCTTGCCACTTCAATTCGCACTGGCTAATATAAAAAATAGACACAATATATATATATATATCGAATATATATAATATATATATATATATATATTATATATATATATATATATATATATATATATATATAATCATGGTACAAAAATTAACAGTAGTTCATTTTTACTCGTTCCTTTCATCATCCGTGGTTCACATGATATATTGTCTGCCACTTCTCAGTTCAATACTTCTCCCCTTTCCGTGGATCATCGTACAAATATGACTTTTGAGCCGACTTGCTTATCTCTTACCATTCTCTCTGCTTGACTAAACCGTCCCAGTATAATATACCTGACGCAGTTTTCTGTTCGTTACCATCTTCACTAATCCTTTTCACTGGCATCTCCCTTATAACTCTTCTTACAGGATTCACTTTTCTTTCGTATACATTAAATCTCCCGGGCGTTTAGTGCTGCATAAGTCTACCCCGTTATCTTTCCTTTTATTTTTTTTTCTTTTATTTGCTCTCCCAGTTTTTATATCCAGCGAAAGGCAAAGGGTCGTAATAAACCCGGGCCATATACCGTAATCCTTCACTGAGCAATCTCAAGTCTAACGCGAAATCGTCACCAATTTCAATGCGCACTGACCTTGCGTAGATTTTCCTTGCTCTCTAATCCTCTCTCCATGTGGTAAGCTATTCAGTGGTGGATATCCTGCAGTTAAAGGCCATCTTTCTGTCAATCTATCTAAATATCTGCATACACACAGTGTTAATTTCATGAAAGTACTTAGCACTCTGCCGTTTCTTTTTAAACCTCTCATATTCACACACACACACACACACACACACACACACACACACACACACACACACATTATATACACACATATATATTATATCTATATATATATATATATATATATATATATATATGTGTTGTGTGTGTGTGTGTGTGTGTGTGTGTTGTGTGTGTGTAGAATTATCTATGTACATAATATATATATATATATATATATATATATATATGTATTATATGTTATATATATATATATATATATATATATTTATATATATATATATATGTGCGTTTGCCTGTATGCTACAATAATTAACTGAGTCACTGATTACTAGTAAGCATGAGTTTTCATCCGTCGTGCACTAGTTATATTCCCTAGTACCCAACACCATAACTTAGGCTCGCTCCCGTTCACTTTATCCTGTCAATGAATCACAAGGTTTCTTTTCTTTGTTGACTATTTTTCACGCAACCATCAGCAAGGCCGAAGAATTTTGGTGACAATAAACCGCCTCATACAACACTGGACTTAACCTCGAAGGGCTCAGTAAGTCAATGGCATCCATCAAAACAATGCTAACGTCAGTTTTATTTTTATTTTTATGGGGGGGCGGTTGTGGTGGGGGTAATGGTTGACACACTTTCGAAGCGGCTTTTTCATTGCATTGCTGTCCAGTGTCTCAATTTTAACATCTTTTCAACGTGGTTTTCTCTCCCTTGCTGAAATATAATGATCTACCATAACATTTCACCAATTTACAATTTATCTTTGCTACCTCCAGTCAACACTAAGTAAAATGAAAAGAACAACGAATCCTCACTTTTGATTACCTCCCTTCATTTTGTCAGCTCCTCCTTAAATTATAACA
>NC_087201.1:134149078-134156578 GCF_015104395.2 Macrobrachium nipponense
CGACCTTGACCCGCCATGATTTCCTTAGTGGCCCCTACGAGACAACTCAAAACCCGTTTTCAATGTTTTGAACTGATAGCCGCCTCGTCTTCTAGATGTCGGAACTACGATTTTTAACTCGCTCTTTCTTCACAAATCTATGGCAAGCACTTTAAAGTTTTAACGTGGCGTTCAACACAGATCCAGTCTTCATTATAGTTGCAAAGAGCATCCGAGAACTGTTTCACTAAATGACAGTAATTACAGAGAACACTACAAGTCACTTGGCGAGACATGAATGATAGTCAGAATTCCAGTTACACTCGAAAGACACTTTGCATCTGGTTTCGGAATACGATTCACACTTTTGCGTCGGTAAA
Source organism: Macrobrachium nipponense (assembly GCF_015104395.2). Lineage (NCBI taxonomy): Eukaryota > Metazoa > Arthropoda > Malacostraca > Decapoda > Palaemonidae > Macrobrachium > Macrobrachium nipponense. Next base: position 134,149,438 of record NC_087201.1, read on the forward strand.
TTCTGAAAGAAGAGTATTAGAGGTCATCTTTTGATTAGACACGATGAATCTTAGCCGTCACAACGATCACCTCGTTAAACAATATTGTCAAAACACGCGAGGTGATTACATTTTTTCTTGAACAGATTTAATCAGCAACGAAGTTATACATATATATATATATATATATATATATTATATATATATATACATATATACAGATATACTCATATATAGTTATATACATACACACCACTTTATATGTATATTATATTATATATATTATATATATATATATATATATATATAAAGACCAAGTTACGGACGTGAATACATTCACAATTACTTAGGCGCGCAGACTGACAAAACATACAAGCACCCTGACAGCTGCATACAGACTCACAGAATACGTAACACCTACTACAGACCAACGCAACACGTATCCTTGCAACTTGCAATTTCATGCCACCTGTGACTTCCTGCATCTCGGGAGCGTCACTGGACCAGTTCCGGAGATAACGCGAGAGGGACTCCACGAAGGCCCCCGGGAATTCCTGGATTTCTATCACTCAAGTTCTTCGCGGTGCGGAAAAGTTAAATATATCTTAGTTTGAACAGACCACTGAGCTGGTTAACAGCTCTCCTAGGGCTGGCCCCAAGGATTAGATATTTCTACGTGGCTAGGAACCTATTGGTTACCTAGCAACGGGACCTGCGGCTTATTGTGGGATCCGAACCACATTATATCGGGAAATTAATTTCTAATCACCAAAAATAAATTTCTCTGATTCTACGCTGGCAGAGCAAGGAATCGAACTCGGGACTACCAAATCGGTAGGTGATCACGTAAACCCCGTCCAACGAAGAACTACTCCCGGTGCGGAAAAAATCTATAAATAGATTAGAGTATAGAATCTAGGCTAGTGGCCAAGCGCTGGGACCTACGATGTCATTCAGCGCTGAAACGGAAATTGATAATAAGGTGAGAAAGGTATACCAGGAGGAAAATCCGGCAGTTGCACTATGCAACAACTGTTAAAGAGGGTGGATAGCAAGATGGAAGAGAATATGAACAGAGGTACAGTAAAATGAATGAAAGAGGTTACAGCTAAGGGCCGAAGGGACGCTGCAAAGACCCTTAAGTAATGTCTACATGGTACGAACTGACGGCACTCCCCCCAACCCCCACGGGAGAAAAATGTATAAAGGACTAGCGTACCTATACCGAAAAAAAATTATGGTAATCTAAAAGGGCCCATAAGTCATGTCTGATGTTTAGGAACGTTGCCAACGCAAGCTCGGAAACATGTACTGAGATTCAACATTCTTATACAGTAGTTAGTGGTAAGAATGACTGGGCCCAGTCAACAGAGCACCTAAAGGTTGGTAAATGCTCATCGCAAAAAAAAAGGAAAAAAATAAAGAAAAAACAACTGGCCAAGAAAAAGCTACAAATCAGGAATCAGCTTTTGCAGTTTCAAAATCCTCTAGAACAGGTAATATATACCTCAATTCATTTTTTAAAAATTTCATTTCTAAACAAAAAATATTTTAGTGGACAGGACATGTACGAGTGGACTTCATGACCCTTAATCGTTGTTACACATGAAAAATTACACATATGAATTCAAATTGCGCTTTATTACATGGCGATATAATGAAACATGAGGAACAAGGAGCTTATGGGTGAAAGGATCTGGTTTTCATTGGTGGTCACCATGCAGGTACTGACCAGACCCAACTCTTGCTTAATTTCATTAATCGAGAGAGGATGTTCGCGAAAAAAAAAATCAACACATCAAGAAACGAGGTTCTAGCAATTCTGCAAAAATAACGTTATATCTTTCTATTTCTAAGTCGTGTTTTAAAATCGTATAAAAATGGGTACAACAAAAAGATACTAAATGTTGATGCTACCTAGATTCATTCTTTTTAAAAACATTACCATATTACAATGTTCATTTCTAAAAGTATTGTAATATTTAAGAAAAACAATTTATATGCAAATACAACACGCACGTGGTTGTGCTGTTACAAGCCCAAAAGGAAAGCCAACTCACACCATATCCGATGAAGAGTTGCTTTTCAACTGTATTTGTTATCCTTAAAAACTTACTTTTATAGTTAAAGTTTCTGCCGAAAATAGGTTACTCGGCCATCAACCATGACAATACGTTGAGGATAGTGAATAAGAAACGTAATGAGACCCCACGACCAGTTATTTGTAGTGAAAATCCAGAATTAAAGAACACGAGACAAAGTTGTATTCAAGTATCTTTAAAGATCGTGCAAAAAGTTGAAACATTATAATGTAATTTGGAAACGCAAGATGTATAAGGAAGAAAAAACATTTGCAATGTTTTTTTGTAACTGACAATGTGAAATTATGCTGATAAGAATATGAGGCAGACTAGATTCATAATATTCAGTCATGAAAACTTTTAAATCTTTTCACGATTTTATATACATGTTCATTTGCACTTTCTTTTTAAATCCTGGATTTCAATTGATTCTTTTCAATCGACAGAATTTTACATAATGCGTCCATCGATTATAACGTCCATGCAAAATAAATAATAAAACCATGGAACAATTTTTTTTACTATAATCAGAAACATAACCAAATCATTATCTAATAACCGGAAGTTCTACATAAAATCATCACAATAACTGGCTGTATCTACAATGACTAAGCCTTTCCTCAAATTCTATCTCTTTTCATGTGCTCTGCCTTCTCATGGACCAACAGCCACACCTACGGTGAAATAGCTTCATCACTCTGCATTTAAAAAATAAATCTGCTGAAACACACTTTACGTAAACATCACTATATGTAATCACTATACTTCCAGTAAATGAAAACTTATACTATTTCAGAATGATTCAAGTAATATCCTTCTCTGGAGGTACAATTAGGCACCATATAAAAAATACACAGAGGACCTGTTTGCGATGCACCAATAAACGAAATATGAAGTTCAATGACTATTCAACTAATACATTGGCAAAGACCTTCCCCGTGTAGGTTACATTGTGTCTGTGGCAACCTGGTCTATCAACTTCTAATCTCGTCGTTTACCGTTCTTTAACATCTTGAAAATCACTAAGCTTTTGCGAGAATACAGTTCCTCATTGGACGAGTGGGTTGCGTACTCGCCTACCGATCTGATAGCCCGAGTTCGCTTCCCGCTTCCGCCAATGCCGGAACCAGAAGAATTTATTTCTGGTGAGTAGAAATTCATGTCTCGATATAATGTGGTTCGGATCCCACAGTAAACCGTAGGTCCCGCTGCTATAACCAATTGGTTCCTAGCCAAGTAAATAAAAATCTAATCCGTTCGGGCCAACCCTAGGAGAGCTGTAATCAGCTCAGTGGTCTGGTTAAACTGAGACATACTTAACTTTTTGAGAGAATACGGTAATAAAGCTAAGCAACTGAGCTAAACTTTATACACACTTCGGATATATTCCTTTTCAACTTAACTTATTTTATCAAATAAGTTAAGTTGACAGTGTAAAGTGAATTTGATTCGCTTTATGACAAATCAGTGAAACCTCTATGAACCAAAGCAGTGACTACTATATTTGGTAGTTAAAAGACTGCTGTTGATCGCAGCTACTGTATGTAAGGACAAGAGCTAGCAATATCGCCCGAATAATCTCTGAGAATAGGATGTTTAACACCTTCGGTAGCCAGTCCTCTTTAGGGGTATGGTGTATATATTACATACACACATATGTATATATATGCATATATACGTGTATATATATACATATATATACCTGTATATATATATATATATATATATATATATATATATACTATATATATATATATATATATATATATATGTATATATATATATATATATATATATATATATATATATATATATATATATATATATATATATATATATATATATATAATATAATGGTAACCATGGCAAGATGAATCAACATTACGCTGCTGTCAAATGTCAAACAATTTAGTGTGATTTGAATATTAAATAGTTCTACAGCTGCCACAAAGAACGTTCCATGTAAAACCAATCGGTTGACTATGAAAATAAGTCCATTGTCGGCCTAGATATAACACGTGTTGAAACTGGCACTGAAGTTGGAGTCAAATCAGAACTTTTGCTTTCACTGGAAAAAAAAAAACTGCTGCTATGTAAGCTCAATCACAAGTCTGATTGTGCATCAATGCTGATTTGACATACCTTGTTTTTCATTAAAAGATACAATGTTACTTTTGAATTTATGATTTAAAATGTCATAAGTGCCACTCGGAAAAATAGTAAGCCGAGACAGAGAAAATAAATGACAAAAGCGAAGTTTCAATTGTCCATATAGATTGTTATCACGTAAATACTGATCGCAACAATCAACAGCTTAAGTTTTCCCTGTCATTTGTATATATTCTGAAAGGTCTAAAGCAATGGTTCTTAAACTTTTTATTGCCACGCCCCCTCTTCAGAGTTGGTCCTTCTCTCCACGCCCCCCTTGCATCTATGAGTAAAATTCCCTCCAAGATTTAAAGGATAATAAAAAAAATGAGAGAGAGAAAGAGAAGGGGTTTCGAGAGACTGGGAGGGAAGTAGTAAAAAATTACAAAACATGGTAACCCAACGAGTCTACTAGAGTAGTAGACTATAGGAAACTAATGTTATAAGTTGATACTTTTGCATTTTTTCATAAACCTCTGAATACTAGTTCCTCACTCTTGTTAAGAGAATAACGAATATAATTAGAGAACTTTTCATTTTTCCCTGGGGCTCGCGCATCCTTTGGAAATTACTGGTGCCCCCCATCTTAAGAACCACTGATCTAAATGGTTTGCAAGGAACAACGGAGGAGGAGCGACTTGTGCTATTTAACAGCAAACTTAGCGCACATAGTGAGCACTAATTCTTGATCGCGCCACAACTGTAGCAGTCTAAAGTCAGAGCATTTTCCTTAAAGGAGAAAAAAAAACAAGAAACAATATCTAGCGGACTCGGGTGCTTATTATTATTCCTGATGCAACATTGCTAAGATACACCCCAACTAACACTCGAAAGTGAAAGATGCCAACGCGTGAGTTTGCTGACTTTCTGGTATGACTTCACATTTTTCTTTATAAGTGACAGACCTAAACGGTGGACATTTTTCAAAACAAGCATTGTGAATACGTGAATAAAAGTATACATATTGAAGGGTTAAGTAGTCGGAATAACTATTCAAAAATATGTTAGTTTCTCGTAATAATAAACAAGTGAAAAAAATTAATACAACAGTTGCCCAAACAACGGGTTCGCTTGTAATATTCAAGGTTGGTAAAACTGTCCGTTCTCTGCGGGAAAACTGAGATTAAATAAAATCCCCTACGATAAAAAGAAAATCATTGAGAAGAATATGAAGTTTCAAGCGAACATATTTGGCTCTTATTAATGAACACCCATTTTATAAAGGGAAATTATTTTTATACAGAACGCAATAGTTTTGTAACCTCCGACTGCATTTGCTTCCTGGAAATTAAAAGCAATCCCATGTACCTGAGACGAAACAAATGTAAGCAAACGTGCTAGGTAAATGAATAGATAGTAATTACAGTCACAAGAAAAAGCGAATAAATACACAATTCGGACAGTTACGAGGGCAAACGAACCCAGTCAGGTATCTGAGCACCTTGCGCAAACCAACAAGACTCCTCTCTAGAAACCTGCTCAATAAGGAAGTGCTGGAGAGTCTGCGAGGGCGTCAGAGTCTTTGTTTAGAACCAAAACAGCCGTTCGTCGCGGGCAAGGTGGCCCACAGATTCACACTCGGTTCAAAGCCTCCAATTAAGAGGTTACAGAGGAAGACTTGCGAGAATTGGACACCTTATTTGACAGTGCAACTTCATCAATCGTGGGGATCCCAACGTGGCGAAAGGAACAACTTATAACAGCATCAATAAGCACTGACAACTTCTGGGCTGACCGAAATTGTGTGAAAATATACTCTGACTGTAGCTCAAGCCTTTAATGTGTGTGAAAATGGGCGTGAAGAACATCTTTTAGAATAGTGAAAATTCTTATGAATAAAGGTAATTTTAGATGACCCTGCTCTAGGAGAAATACATTAGTGAATAAAAAAAATGGATAATAGAAAAATGCGACAAGTAGGTATTTATAACTAATAAACACTGACAAGAAGAAAGGGCAAAAGTCTCTGGCCACGAGATAAGCTGTCACATGAAAGTAAATCACGATCAATTACCATTAAGAACTTCTATATTAAAAAGAAAAAAATTAATATATAATAAAAAGTATACAGCAAACAGCTAATCACTGTCCACAAACCGGGAAGGCTTAGGCCTTGCATAGTAACACTGAGGGACTGTACTGCGAAATGACAAGAGCCGAGGACGTCGAGTTTAAAGATAGAAAGAAGAATAAAAAGTCAGTCCGCCCACTCACACGAACGCAAGAGCGCGTACTATGGGAATACGAGTCTACGAGCAAAAAAGTTTATTACGATGCACTGCTAGTACTGGAGGCCACTGGCGGAATAGTTTTACTGATGTTCTCAGGCAAATGCCCAACGTGTGATGAACACCTTATGATTCTTACTATTCCATTCATAAACGTGTTGCTGGACATTCAAATTTTCGCACGAAAAAAAAGAAGAAACAAAAAAAAAACGAATGTGCTTTGCTAGACATGTTCAAGGACATCTGCAACATGAATACGCTAAAGGTATAGGAATACCTTCCAGTTCATTTTTTTCAAGGATACGGTCCTATCTACCAAGGAAGCCATTTTTTTTTCTATCAGAGTTCATTAAGTAATGGTTTTAATACTCTTGTTTACTGAGAAACTTTCACCTAAATATACTTCTAAACTTACAGTAATCATCGTTTTAATACAAACATATATATATATATATATATATTATATATATATATATATATATATATATATATGTATACATGGGCGCCGGCAGCATATTTTCCAGGGGTGGGGGGGGCGCAACTCTAAATACATACATGCATAGTTCCCGGTATCAAACAAACACTTTGGCCCTTTGAACTAGGAGATTTATTCCCAAAACTATCAGCGCCTGCACTTCTATACTGAATAAAGCAATTATATATATATATAATATATATATATATATATATATATATTTCCAGGAT
>NC_087201.1:134161578-134259078 GCF_015104395.2 Macrobrachium nipponense
CACACACACACACACATATATATATATATATATATATATATATATATAATATATATATATATATTATATATATATATATACATATCTATATATATATATATATATATATATATATATATATATATATATATATATATATACGTAACATCCAAGCAGTGAAAATCTTGATTATAGTTACCCAGTATTTTACTCATAGTTTCTTGAAATTAAAATGCCAGGCAAGGCTAATCTCGATTTATTCAAACTTTCATCTATGCAGAGTACTACAGTGCCTTATTTAAAAAAAAAAATTTATAGTAAGAGAAACTGTGCTGGTGCATATAGAAATTAGAGCAAACGAAAAAACGTTCCAATACGATTGCATCAACAAAATTAATGACTTCATCTCTTATCTAATAATATGAAGAGCGCAAATTCCCGAATTGTAACCGAGTACCGATCCTTCCCTGAAGAGGGGGGACGCTATATCTTACAAGAAAAAAAAAGAATCTTCCTGAAAACTCTCTCAATGTGTGTCCCACACCCAAATTCCCCGCGGAATATTTTTAGACTTAACCTTACCTAACCTAACTTAGGAGCATGGAAAAAAAAAAAACGTGGCTGGCGCAATACTAATATAGTACATCTCGGGAATTAACCACCCAGCACCAAAATCATCTTTCGGTGAGAGACACCAAGGAACGCCGGGTGAGGATGGAAGTACGAAGGAGAATGATAGTGATGGATCAAAAACCATCAGTATCCCAAGAGTAAAAATGCCTAATTACAAAGTGAGGCCTTCCTGGAAGTTACTTTGTGAGTACACGCGCACATGCAAGTTAGAACAAAAAAGCTGATGTGCACGAGTACAACTTGTGTATGATTTGTCAATGAGACTAAATTATAACTAATGATTCTAACAACCGATAAGACAACTTTCTCGTATACAGAGAGAGAGAGAGAGAGAGAGAGAGAGAGAGAGAGAGAGAGAGAGAGAGAAAAATTTTGAGGACTGTGAACAGTTACATGAAGCTACAGCCTATCTGTCACAAAATCTACTGTAAAAACTAAAATTAACAGTCACGTTTCGTATTCAGCGGCAAGTTCTTTTTTTTTCTAGATGAATGTTATATTGATGGGATAAAATATTACAATTTATTCGTCTTCAGTTACTAAAAAAAAAAAAGTTGAGGTAAATTAATGTCATAGAGGCAGTCAACAGTTCATTCAATAATCCACTTCTTTTGCCCTAATCATGATGCTCTCACATTTACTTGGAAATCATCCTCAATTAAAATAAATAAATAAGCTTCATCATTCATGCGTCGCAATGGTGCCGACATAAGTATATCGATGGCATTAAGCTTTCATACATTATGCAGGAATAGATATCTCATGGTTTGCGTTGTTACTTATGTTGTTTTACAATGATTTATGGTGATAATGACAAAGAAAAATTCGCTCCAAAACGCAACCCCTTTAGTTCTTGCCTTTTGCAGACAATTTCCCAAGAATATTGTCACATACATAAAACATATCAATAAACATTGATAAACATCCCATGTACATGTTAATAATAATCCTAAAAAGTCTGTGAATGATGACTAATGATGAAAATATTAGTGATTAATGCAATAAAAATAACTCCTTATATTTCGACGAAATTAACATTGTCACTTATGGTTAATAAAGATCAATTTACATGAAGTGTGCTGAAAATAATCCTAAAAAACTTGTTAATAATGTTTACAGACGAATACAATGGTGATTACTGCATGAAAATAATCACCAAAAGACGAAAAGAAGAGAAAGAATGGATAATGGGAAAAAATAGCTTTACTCACAAAATTTTGAGAAGTTCTTGTCTGGTTCATTTTCTTTGCAGAGTTGTCAGTTGCATTAATCCCTAAATAGGGAGGGGTCATCAACAAGAAGTAGGAGGAGGCTGGCAATGTTGAAAAGACTACGCCAATTTAAGTACACTGAGTTGATAGAAGAAAGACGAGATCATCAAATGGTCTGTTGTAAGTCCATAGCTTCACAGACCCAGTCGTAGCCATAGAGTTCGAAAGTTTTCATAGCCCTGAAAGTCACATAAATTTTTTTCATTGTAAGATTTTTCTTCTGGTTCAAGGCTCAACCCTCTTCCCCCACCGACAAGAGCTTTCGTAAGCCGTTCACAGGTACTGCAGGCATCCTTCCTCCCAGGGCGAAAACCGAAATGATAATGGGGGAGTAAAAGTCTTGTTGTCATATCTTAACTTAACCACTGAGGCATAAGGCAGGCTCACCTTCATTCAATCACGATATTTTTCGTACAGTGCCCTGATGCTGAGGTGATTCTAAATACTGCCGGTTTGGAGTGTATTTAAGTCTAGTGGCTCGAATGAACGAGCAGGTGCATATTCATGGAAGACCTCTAGAATAACCCCTGTATTTTGTTGGTGCTGGAATGCGTGCCTCTCGGGTCCTTTAATGTTATTCCTCCCTTAATAATGTTTTCCCCAGCAACTTCGGTCCTTGTAGCAGTTACTTTCTTCGGCCTAGAGCGCTGCTCTGGATGGATTCCCCGAGAACAGATCTTTGGAGGTATGGAGTCTGGAAGTTATAGTTCCCCATTGACCAAGTATGTCTTGAAGATTCCATTAACCGCCTCATCCTCCACTTTTGGTAAAACACTTGCAGTTGCAAGGGGATCAACGGTTGATCCCCTTGGTCAGAGGTTCATAATTTTTATTGAAAAAATAATTGAGGAATTTGAGTTATATAAAAACGTGATTCACCTTAATATCTTTCCATATGACTTACAAAAAAAATGTGTACTATAATTTGTGCATATTCAGCTATGGCCCGCAGGTGCACCCCCATTTATAGACTCCTAGTTACGCCTATGGATCAACCTTCTTGGCTAGAACAATTTACTTGGTGGTTGACTTCTACACAAATCTTTCACATGACATGGCCAAGGTTTTTTTTGGCAATTAGCAACATTTGCAGCTCACGTTTTTGGTCTATCAACCCTTTTTTCGTGCATTTTCCTAATGTACCCTCCTATCTGGTATTCGGCCGGCCTCGTCAATAAAAGGTTCCACTAGTTGGAAACCACACATGATGGTGGCACTAGCTTCTAATCTGATGGGGAGCATACATACATTTGGAGGGTTTTTACAGGCACATGACATCATTATCACTATCAGCATTACAAGGATACACTCATTCGTCACCTCAGGTGTCAGTCACTATCACTGTAAGAGTAATAACAGGCTAATGAATAATTTTTCTTTCTCTACACACAACTTGCCTGTCCTTTCCTTTAATATCACTGCTTTCCTCTTTACCGTCACTTGTTAGGACGCTGCCTTGCTCATTAACAATACTGTCACCAAGATCTCTTGCCGGAAAAGGCTGGTAATCATCATTATCATCATCGTGTGAACATGGAACTCATCCAGAATAGCTTTACCATAAAAGCCACCACACACAGGACATGGTTCCCTTGTTTTGCCTTTTTTCACACTCTCCAGGGACGTTTTGGCAGATCGCCCTTACCCATTAAATCCACGTTGTCTAAACTCATTATAGTGGTAATATATTACCTCTAGAAGCAATAACACTCCAATATAAGCTTAAAGTTGTTTACGTAGACAATTTCCGGGCCCTGATTTCGTAGTCAAGCGAGTGAAGCGATAACAAATGCTCTGAATCTGATTGGCTGGTCAGCCGACCGGCCCATAAAATGATTCTCGAGCCATAGACAACCTTACAACGGCTCTCCACATCCTGCTTCGCCGCCTAGCGTAAGCTAATAGCTTCGCTTGCAAAAATTCCTCACAGACCCTCTCTGGGGACCGGGTACTTTGTTGCAAGCGTTAAACGAAATAGAGGGGGGGAGCGTAGCACTATTTCTTATGACAAATTTCACTCGATTGTTGGAAATTTCGTTGGAAGTGGCTCGTAAACTGTTTCTCGAGAGATGAATTCGTATAGATGAAAAGATTTGCAGGCTACACTTCAGATTCAGTAAAATATACTTTACAATTTCAGCAACATATAACATACTATTGTCTGTAAAAAGGAAACGGTCCTCTAGATATAAGATACGTAGGGCATATGATGACAACACTATGGACGTAACTACAACCCCATCACAACAATGGAGACACCCGCCAGAATTTTGTGGATGTGCATGACAAGAAACTGCCTCTAAATTACCTTAGTAGACACCGAAATCATCCCCCAGGAGGATAGTTATGGGAGATTGTGGTCAGTGAATGATGAACACTGTGCTGCAGCAACCTACATAAAATAATGGATGTCACATGTACATCTGCATTCCAATCGATATATATATATATATATATATATATATTATATATATATATATATATATATATATATAAACAGATAGATATAGATATATATATATATATATATGCATACATATATATATATATATATACATAGTATATACTACGTATATATATATACATATACACACACACATATATATATATACATATATATATATATATATATATATATATATATATATATATAATTGGTTATGTAATGCACACGTAAAATACTACGCAAATTCAAAACCCACCACTAGTTCACTTCCTAGTGTCTACAGTCAGTGCTCATTGCAAAATAATTGCATCCCTTCGCTAGTGTGAATGATCGATTTCTGTGCCTTGCTTTTTTCAAGGGTAAAGGTGGAAGAAAAAAAAATAAAGGTTAATTTCTCTTCTCCCTTCTCAACGTTCGGTATAGCATAATCCGGTAAAACATTCATTAATCAGCAATTGTCACACTATCTCAGTACAATATCAAGTAACTGACAACGTCGTGCTAATTAGGTCTTTCTATTGTGAAGCTTTTGTGGTCCCGGTCTGGGATAATGATATATGAAGACGTTTTTCCCATCTTCATAAGACAGGAGGAAGTATGGAAGATGATGGACTTTTTCGCTAATGCGCTGAGAGAGAGAGAGAGAGAGAGAGAGAGAGAGAGAGAGAGAGAGAGAGAGAGGATTATGTAATCATATTTTCAACTAAAAGCGCACTTGCATTTGTTGCTACCGTCTCCACATAGGACATAGAAAAATTATTGCGAAAAACTTGTCATAACTACTCTTTAAAACATATATATATATCTTACACTGATTGATGTAACATTAACCTTATATGAATCTGTGTAGTAAATCTCCCTCGACAAGAAATAATGGATGGAATCTAGAACTGAAGAGATAAAATACATCCCACTGCGGGAACTTCTTTACATACAAGATATGTGACACATGAAATAAACTGCCACCAGAAGAGTTGTAAACAGCAACAGTGTGGAAGAGTTTAAAAGAAAGCTAGACAAAATCATTAGGACACTGAATGAACAGCAAAACCTGCTCTTAGAGATAAGTGAGCACAAGATGTCTTCTCGGATGGACTAACATGATCCCAGATATCCGCGCAGAAATTCCTGCTAATAGCCAAGAATTTCTTCTCGCTTACTTCATTATCAACCCGCGTCAATCTTGCCTCCGTAAAAAGTGAATAATAAAAGTCATTGCAAAAACGTCACTCCACCGGAAGTTCCCATGAATTAAAGATCTTTTGTGGCCGTTTTTCAATAATATGGAACTGTAAGCTCCGCTTAATGCAATAAAGCAGTTTCGTCAGTCGGAACAAAGGATACCGTACACAAGATAGAAAACTAAGAGGATACTAAACATGACTACTGGAAGCGTTAAGGTGGAGTTGAATATTAGGATATTATACAAAGGGAGGTGAAAGGCATATTTGCAGAATAACAAACTCAAGGAAAAAGCAAAGACAAAATCTGGGATAATCAGGTGTCATTAAAAATAGAAAAGGAAAATTCTAGCATATGGATGACGACATAAAACGAAGATGATGTGATTACCAATATTAGCTTCTTTTAAGCAGTGATGGAGATACATTTAATAAAGGTTAACAAAGGCTTGTACAAGTAAAAACTATATATGACAAAGCTTCAGGACCATCCGAGGTGCAAATTGAAGTGTTCAAGGTACTTTGTATAGTAGAGAAGGATGTATTGTGAAAATGACATATCTATCCCTTGCTATTTTTTCTTCCGTGGTCAGTCTCTTCTAAGAGCTCTGCTTCTTAACATCTTTTTCATAATAGTCTTAGATTTTCTCACCCGCTGTTCCCTCCTTAAACTACCATTCATTGAAGGTTATGTATTCTCCTTATGACCTTAGTACTATTAAACGACTGGCATTGACCTACTCTACCTACCATCTGGTAAAAGTACCATTTACACATCGCTTCCGTCAACACTACTTCCGCAACCAACCTAAACAGCAATTATTGCGACAAGATTACAATCTCTTCCCCTCACGTTGTCGTCTACCGAGCAACGAAATTACTGAGATCTACTAACAAACAAACAATACTGCTTTCATTTCTAAGTACTCACGCGATCGAATATACGTGGATATTTAGGATACCTTTAGAACATTATTCAGTAAGTTAGTCCCCCTCCCTATCATGAATTACATGATGGTGGGGAGGACTAACTTGCTGAATAATTTTCTAAATACAAAAGCTCCACGTATATTCGATCGCGTTGCCAGAATTTGGTGGAATTTTGCGTTAACTGTGAACAGGTCTTCTCTTTCTTAGACCATGGAATTTTAAAAGCTAAGTACGGTTAAAGGCAAACGTTTCTTCCAACATAAACAAACTGGAGTAGATGGAAATGGGAGTCATAGCCTACCTTATACAAAACGGCGAGTTCATATTGTCTTCCGTTGCAACAGTAAAGTATAAGTAAGAGGATAGGAAATTAAGTTGACTGCTACTTTGGTGCCCAAGTGTCACGGGCTGATTTTCCCTCACCATGACATTACGATAAGAGATTAATAAGACTACTAGTATACATATACACTTTTGTCAGTCTTCTTACCTGGAGACACGGGTCGGAGAATGGTACTGTCATAGTTGACACGGTGGGTATGAAGACTAATGACCTTTACGCTGCCTGGGAATTAAGGTAGGCCTGTCCTACCTGCTATTACATGATATTCCTTGTGTGTATGGGTCTTACTACTGATGAGGCCAGGTGATGTCTTCCCACTGGGAGGCAGTTGATGTGCTGATTTCCATTTTAGGGGTATTGAAGAAAATTCCTGGTATTCAGCTTGTTTCTTTATTACTCACTACATCATGCCATATTTCTCCCAGGCGTAGTCTCCTGGACTTGGTTACTTTACCTAGTCTTCAGAACTCCTGGACTAGATCTCTGGACTAGATCCCTTGCAAGGGATAGATAATCATTTGTATTAATAACTTGGTAAAATAACCAGAATGAGAGGTAGACTGATTGACGTCCTTTTCACATGAAAGCATTCGTGATCCTTACATGTGTCTTTTAGTGTTACCAAAAGCAGACGAAAGATTCAGGGCAGCGTTCCCATACTCAGAGTGAGAGAAAAACAAGGGATTGGCTATACTGCCACGCACTTGTCCACAACAGAAACGAAAACATTTCACAGTTCCAATCACTTACAATAACAGTGTAAAGATATTAGAGGAGGATGATGAATCAATTCCTAAACAAATCACTAATACTTAAAGGAATATTTTTCCCATTACACAAGAACTACTTTTTGCACTTAATTCTTTAGATATATGACAATCATCAGACTCATTTGTTACCAAACCAATGACAGCTGAAAATGGCCATGGGCCGCTTTCAGAGTGTGGCCAATAATTTCGGTTTTTGGAAAATATTTACCAGTAAGCTTTTTGTATATGTGCACATATAATGATGACTAATTACTCTTTTAGGTAGATCTAGGGTACTTATCCGCGGCGGCCTAGACTATGGCAGTTGTGGTTATTAAATGCAGTTTTACCTACTGAACAAGAATATTAAGTAATATTTATTCGGACGACTGTAATTAAACCCCCAGGGTCCAGTACAAAACACGGCAAAATTCATTGGACGCCCCAATCCCTATACTCAGTTTTTTTTCCATCTGTCCATCCGCCTGTGGTGTTTCCGTATGGTAACACTGTGTCCCGGGCTTTAGATAGTTACATTCAGCTTACATTCAACAACAATAATAATATCCTATTTCGAATATTAACGGTGTACTTCGCATACAGTAAATTATTAAAACACTTTTCAGTTGCAAATGTACACCCAGATATCCTTTTATTTACCTAAAACTTACACATACCGTAACTATTTAAAGCCGGGACGCAGTGTTACCATACAAAAACACCACAGGCGGATGGACTGATGAAAAAACTACTTCCTTGCAGTCCGTGCGGACTGCTTCTGTAGAAATACCTAATTGGTGACCAAAATATTATGTGAGTTGCAATTTATTGTAAGAAGTTTATCAGTAGGCTGCACAGAAAGGCAAGAAATTTATATTTTACGTTGATTTTTAACATTTGCAAACTACAACCTTTTATTCAGCCAAAGACTGAGTGAAATGTAGAAGGATATATAAAATATTTATATGAAGTTAGATGTATTAATCTGGGTTTTTCATAGGGGAGGGTGAAGTTCTCAGCCCAGGCTAGAGAGCTTAGGTTAGTACAGTATTTATCAGCCAGGAAAGTCCAGGGTTTGAGACCAAACCTTTATTAGGGTAGTGGGGCAACAGTAGAAATGATTTGCAGTGGTAACACTTTGTATTAAACTTGCATTTTTCAGTCAGCTTGACTGCATAGCCTAGTATATCCAGTTGGTGTTGGGCTCTCCCTCTCTCTCTGGCTAACTGTTTTTTTAATGTAGGCCCTTCAACATTTAGATAAGAATGGGTTTGTGCAAGAACAATCGTTGCTACCACTTGAAGCACCCCATCATATTTTAAGATTTAAAGCATAGCTAATTGTACTTAGTCCCTTCCTGTTTACAAAGTAAATAATTGTTACTAATTTCAGATTAAATTTAGATGATTTTAACCTTTTTTGCCTTTCTAGTTGGCCAAGTATCCCATTTTATATATCATGTGTCAAATATTGAATTGAAAATGTATATATTTATCAGTTAATGCTAGAAAGTGATAGTGCAACGCTGTCTCGCTTTGTTAGGACATACATTTTGTTGATAAATATATGTCTATATGTAAGTGATTGCTTAGAATAAAAACCAACTGAGGGAAAATTTAACCTTATATAGTATACATTACAGGTACATGTAGCTCTTTATCATACAAGTGAGGAAAATTACTTGGGCTGTGGATGAGCTTTTCTATTTTTTATTCATTTATTCCCAAATCTTGTCTAAAAATTATTACTTGTTCATTTGATCTTAAACCTTTGAGATTAACCCTCAAGATTAGTCTTTTACTATACAGATTTTAAAGACTTTAAGTACAGTACATATTCTCTTTTGTATTTTACCCAGGCCCCAAGAATCTATATAAATCGAAGGGTATCTAGTATTAAAATCCTGTTTTTCTGTTAGGTTTTCATTCTTCCCTTGAGTAAAATATTTTATTGATGTAATTTCATGGTCATTTTTATTTTTATACCCTCATTTCCTTTCAAATTTAGACAGTATCCTTCCATGCGATTTCCATGAACACTTACAGTATTTTATTTCTTGTATTCCTAGAAATTTCTATGTTTATTGATTTTCCAAATATTTTGAACATTACACAAGAAGTAAATTTTTACAGTTTCTTAGATTTTTTAAGTAGCAGTTTGTTTTTATGTTTCCAGCTTTTCTTTAGAGTATTTGTGGCCATTCAGCATCACTCCTTTTCAGTATATTTTGCATAATTAATTGAAGTATTTGTGGTGGCACCTGAGGCTAAGTTAAATCAGTGGCCACATTTAATTACCTTACAGGGCATGTGGATGGTTGGGGGCGGTGGCCTGTCTGGTGTCTGTGTATGAGAGAGCCCGTGTAACCCATGGTCTCAAATCCTGTTGTTTTTTATGCTCAGCATTATGGCCTTATTTAGACTATTTCTTGCTTACGCAGACAAACACGTACACTCAAACTCACATGCATATAGTGTGTGTAATACATATAGTATATATATATATATATCTATATATATATATATATATATATATATATATATATATATATATATATCTATAGGTCTGATGCCTTTGTATAATAAGGCGCCCTGTGAGGTTATTTAGACCTGCGATAATTTTACGCTTTTTTTTACGCTAAGGTCGGTTTGTTATGACTTCCAGACTCATTGGAGTGTCTTGGATTTCGATGATAATTTACGAAGTCATTATCTTCTTTGGTTATGACGACGGAGCTGTTTCAACTCATGATGATAGTTTCTAAGTTCATTCAGTATCTTCTTTCTGATGTGAGGTTTCTAGTTGAAAACATAAAGTACAAAAATATCTCTATTCTCTGAGACTACATGATGAAGATCAGATAAAATTGGACAGGTCTTCTAATGATGATGGCTGATTGAATTCTGCCTTACAATCTGGTTTACAAATCATAAAGGGAGCAGACAGTAGCTCGAACATACGAACATACACACAGATGACATAGATTACAAGTCACGTAGGCCGTTTGAGTTATAGGTCACTGTGGTTGTCTCAAGCAGGAAGCTTAGACTACAGTTTACGAAACAATTGAATGACCGCAGGTGACGGCAACTAGACACTAACTGATTACAACACGTCATCTTAGCCTACTTTATCGTATCTGGTCTGATCACATTCCTGCAAACAAACAGGGTCACTGGTTTTAATCAATCATAGTTTTAGTTTTTTATATATGGAATAACATTCCATATATTATATTATGTAGCACTTACATAAATGCTCGGTCGGCTACAAAACCAAACACTGAATGTTACTCAAGCTTGACTTGCATTTGACTTATAGGAGTGTGATACAGACACTATGGTGAATATATATAGATATATAGAAAATACTTATAAGTAAAAAAAATTCATGGTGTACACAAATAAGATATAAGACATATGCATATGATAATATTCGTAAATAATAATGATCACGTGATATATAATATGTTTTTCACTTCAACTCATTAAGATATATATGCTACAGAAAATACTAATGTACTCCTGATAATTGCATAACATAAAGATTAACATGATAAAAATCATATTTTAACGGATAAAAATCATATATGAAGTGATAAAAACCTTATATTAACTGATATATTAACTGATTTATTAATTGATATATTAACTAATATGGTAACTGATATTTTAACTGATATAGTAACTGATACATTAACCCATATACTAACTGATACATTAACCCATATGCTAACTGTAGTTATTGGTAAGATAAAAGGTAACAGATTGATTATAGGCTACCTGATTTATATATACATATATATATTGATTCATATAATTATGATCAATATATGTGCACTTAATACAACTGATTAACATAAATGACTAATCTAAGTGTTTAATCTAGGTGCACTTTAAATAGATTCCTAGTGCGTACACGCACAGATATATATTGATTCTGTTATTTACTGATACTTTAGCTATGATAGTTTTATAGATATTGACCCTTTACTGATACTTTATATATGGAATACATGACCAAGGATATACCCACTACACATTTAACTAGCGTTTTGAACAACTTTTCGCCCATTACACAGTTCCTGACAACCACCTATAGCCAAATGAAATAGCCAATTCCAAATGGTTAAAAACAAGGGGAAATTGCCTGGGCAGGGTCCGACGTTCTATTTTGCGCCCATACTTGTTCTCTGCATCCTATGCCACACGAATACGTTCGCAATGAATAAATTCATCCCCAGCACGAGTCCTGCACCAGCAAACGTAGAGTTAAATATCCTCCTTGGTCATAATTGTCAGAAGTATGTCCCTTTGTAGTCAATTCCGACAGCCGCAGGAGCATTCCGCATTAAAAACGAGATTAACGACGGGATACGGGTGTCGGTCCAAGAAGTCCACAAAATAGGCTTGTTCACTTATGATGGTGCTTATTCCCTTCACATTGTAGGCGGTTGTTACTTCACTGCTGTCGTCAGCAGCGACAAACGGGTTTTGGAGTTGTAGACTATCTGTCCAGGCATGAGATGTGAAACTCTCGTACTGCAGGGTACTGTAACCAGGTTCCGTTAATCAGCCTGTAAGTGAAATTATACTTGTCACAAGGGCAAAGTAAATCCAGACAACATCCAAATATGGGAGGGAGAAAGCCGTTAAGGACTAGACTTAACCCACATGAATTCGCTGATATTTTATGGAATTCAAAAGAGTCAGCTGTACATACTTTTTTATCCTTGGCATTATAACAATGAGTGAACCTATCCAGGTCTCTGACGACCGTAAAAATATCCGTATTAACAGATATCAATACGAATCCCAAAGAAAATTTGATATTACTGGTAGTAAGTTACTAGACAAAGAAGTGGGAAACGGAGCTACTTGTAAGATTGCCAGGCAACATAAGAGTCAAAGAGAATATTAATCATGATTCTGTAATTCTCTACACTTAAGCTGTGATAAAACCCGATCCTATGTGCCCCTAACAAAATGTTCATATTCAATTTTCTCGCGTGCATCCTCTGAGGTTAATTTTTAGGCAGGAGATGCTATGAAAGAACCCACTATGTAACTAATTTCTATATAAACTTTGGGTTTTTCAAGAAAATGTGACATTTTCCCATGAATGTGATCTACTTGAATTGTAATATGCTAATGTTGCAAGTAAATTTTTCATATCCATGACCTGATACTTCTAAAATGTCCATTTACCAATGTCATAAGCTGATTTATTGACTAATTGTCTATGAGGTTCAGAAAAAATTAATTCATTTTGATGTTATAGAAATTCTATTTGCTTATTTTGTTCATTAATTTTAAAACGATTGCAATTCCTTAACTAAGCTTGCATTGATCACCACGGATAAGAATAGGTTACGGCTATGTATGTCACCATGACCTATGAACCACATTTGAAGTTCATGAGCTAAGCATTCCACTCTCCAGCCAACTTATTTTGTAAGCACAAGATAACACACAACTACAAATGAAGCCTGTGCAAGCGAATTATTGGGGTTAAAAGGAACAGTGATGCATGTGCGATTTATACGATGATTCAGCAACACGCACTAGGCAGGAGGCTGCGCTCAAGCCAGCTTTAAGAGTTACGTTACTCGCTGTAAAAAATACGACATTAGTACATTCAAATGATAGCCATGTATAAATTGGATATTTTTGTTTTAATACTCCATTCACACGAGAAGAATGTCTAAAAAAAACAGTACCAAAATTGAACAGTATAATATTAGTTTCATGTTGGAAACCTGCAAGATTGTAAAATATATGTAATTACTTATGTTAAATTAGATATTCCTCATTCAAACTAATGAAAAAGGTTTCCATACAATTGTTTATATATATTTACCCTGTAAGATCCATATAGGATTATTCACATAGATATACATTTTCACTTCTAGACTTCCTGACTTTAAAATCTCTCCCTTTTTTTTATTTTTTGACTACGAATATAAACAACATGGTCAGACAATATGCCAGTAGGTTTTGATATGTGTTTGAACTTTTAGCTTATTTGTCATTAATATCTCTAGAATACTGAATGGACTACTAAACTAAAGCGTTAAGTTAGAGTTCAAATCTTTACTCATATATATTTGATATTTTATAAACACTTACTGCATATGGTTACGTTTTGCTGATTGATTTCATCGTGTTTCCTTTTTTATTATAATTTGTAACCCTTCCAACTTCTTACGGAGTATATTATATCAACTCCTCTTGTATCCATACTTTTTTTATATTTGATAAATTAATGGTTGGCCTGAATATGTGGAAAAGTGTTCTAGCGGCGTACCCTATAAGGCTACTTGTGATATCATTTCTATAGATACAAGATATGAATGATAAAGGTATTTAAAACCGCGAGAACCGCTATAATCCAGTTAGGATCCAATATCACGTGTGTAACTCGTAGGACATTGACACTTTCTTATTTATCCGTTCTACCAAACCGATTGACTCTGGGTGATAAAATATGGTATTGATTTTCTTAATGCACGGAATTCACACAACGAGTTAAGGAAATTATTATTGATTTACACCACCCGACTCAGAGATTATCATGTGTTGAATTCCATGTTTACTGATGTAGCACTCATAAATATTCCTAGCGCACTCAATTGTGGTGTTTGTTTTTTAGTGCTATTAATTCTATATAACGTGTCAAGGCAACTATTAACACTAAGAGGTGTTTATTTCCTCTGTCAGACTCGTAACTCTGTTAATAATTCTACGTGTATTCTTTCAAGGATTGATTTGGCACGGGATAGGCCCCCAAACTGACTCGTAACTCTGTTAATAATTTTACATCTATTCTTTCAAGGATTGATTTGGCACGGGATAGGCCCCCAAACTGACTTAGTGTGTCCCTTGTTTTCATGACACATGTTACAATTAGTTATGTGCTTTTTATATCTGTAAACATTGTAGGCCAGTAAAATAGTGATTTGGCTTTCTGTGACATAATAGAGAACCCTGGATGACCATGTAATGGATTGGAATGCAACCAGTTTAGGACGATTGGTATGAAAGAGATTATTACTACTACCTGGTCGTTAGTCACCTGCTGTGTTCTTCGGGTTTTCCTCGTCACGGACCCACATATAATATTACATTTGATGACATAATTCTGCTACACATACTTTAAATATACTTTTGCTTTAGGATTTCCGTTCGAAGTGTTTATTGTTTTGCTTAGCTGCTGACCCTTGTTTTGTTCTGTTTGTAACAGTTCAGCGCTCCAACCCAGGTATTCAATGTTCACGATCTCTTGGGTTAATGAATTTTCTTGTTCAGATACGGTTTTAACAATAGGCACGGATGTTTCTATATCTTTTAGTCCAACTAATGGTTCTTTGCAGGATGGTGCGGGATTGCGGGATAATGCGTCAGCTATGATATTTGCTTTCCCAGGTAGATATCTTAACTTGGCTCCAAAGACCTGAATGATCATATGCCGCCGAGTTCCTTTGGGACTGTGATTAAAGCCTTTGAAAAACTCGGTAAGGGACTTATGGTCAGTAAGGACTTTAACAGGATAGCCATAGATTATGAACTTAAAATGTACTAGTGAGTTAACGATTCCATAGCCCTTCCTCGCCTATTACTGCATATTTACTTTCAGAGGGCTTTAGTTTACGTGAATAAAAAGCTATAGGAAAGAACTGTTTATCATATTGCTGAAGTAGTACCCGGCCCCTCTTCCACCCCTTAGGTCTGAGGCGTATGTTGCAATAAAAAAAAAATTCCTTATTTAAATCAGGGATTTTTAAGATAGGTGAGCTGCATAATTCCAATTTTAAGATGTTGATGCTTTTCAGACCATAATAAATCTACTCCCTTCTTCGTAAGATCTGTTAAAGGAGCTGCTATGATTGAAGAGTTACATATTTACTTACGATTGTAATATCCACTACAGCACAAAAGTGCTGTATCCCCTTACGTTAATAGGTACCGGAAAACAATGAATAGCCGACACCTTACCATGGACTACTTTAAGACCTTGACTAGACACATAAAACCTAAATGAAAATGTTCGGTTTTTAAAACTCACATTTAGATATTTTACTCTGAGATTATTTGTCTTAGTCTCTGTAGCACTAGCTCTAGTTTATGTGAATGTACTTCTAAGGTATTAGAAAAGATTACAAGACCAACCATATAGGCATGTAGGGTATCCCCTAAAAGTCTCCAAACACTATATTAATCATTCTGGTGAATGTAATTGGGGCGCAACGTAAGCCGGAGGCATACGTAAAAATTGATAATGTCCCCTGAGTGTGCTGAAAGCGGTGTATGAGGTACACTCACATAGCTAATGGTATCTGGTGAAACCCTTTAAGTAAGTCCAAGCTGGTGAAAATGGTATCTGGTGAAAGCCTTTAAGTAAGTCCAAGGTGGTGAAAAATTTATTCTGACCTAACAAAGATAAGATATCGTCGGTACATGGCACTGGAAAACGATCAGGAATCGTTTACTTGTTTAAGCGACAGAATTCTACTCAGGTATGCCAAGTCCGATCTTTTTTGGCATGACGTTTAAGGGAAAAATTATATGGGCTATTTGATTTCCTAATGACTCCTATTACTAACATTTTTCAACTTCGTCATTTATCTCATTTTGAAATTTCATTGGGAGTCTATACGAAGGTACGTATATAGCTTTATGTTTGTCCTTAGACCGTATTTTGTGTTCAATGACATCCGTTTTCCCCCAGAGATCACTCGCTAGTGGAGAAACATCCTGGTATTCAGATAAAAGATAGAAAAAATTTCTGCTGAATCACCTCTGCTTGAATGACTTTACGGATATTACTTTAGGTAGAGTGTAAGAGGGATTCATCCACAACTGGTCGGGCGTGATTAAATTTAGCAACAGTAAAAAAATACGATATTTATAACTTCCATATCCACGATATGTATAGGTTTTGGGGATCACTAGATTAACTTGTTGCTGTGAGTCAACCGTGTATAGTGCTTTGTTCGCGGAAATCGTTATATTTCAGAGTGTCGGGAAGGATTAAAATTTCAGATCCCAGCAAAGTCTTTTTACACGCACTAAGACATTCGAGGGTGCATGCGTCTCGAGATTTTGCGTGCAAACTGCGACTGCGGCTGTGGGAGAATTCTGTTGGGTCACTTGAACCATGTCACGATTTATGAAACAAGTGATTGGTTCCTCTATATAAGTTATTATTTGATTAACTGTCTCTTTTTGTCCAAAACGGATTTGGATGTGTTAGAAGGTTTATAGAATTTTCCTTTGATAAACACGCCTTATTTGGCAGGAGGTAAGATAATGTTTGTATACCCAGAGATGGATATCTTACAATTACACTAGATACAGATCAATGGTTTTTATAGCTATAAAAGTATCTGTAAGCGTTTGCTTATCCGCCCTGTACTGAATCTGCGTTACGCTACGACGATTAACTCTTTATTGCCAATTACTGAACCATACTCCGGACTTCTCAATAGGGAAGTTCGAAAATACAGGATATTACGTGGACTAAAGGAATAAAAACAATGTAAATGGCTGATATTCTAATTTTACGGCACGTACAGTCGGGCGTAATCCACCACTACTCATAATAATTTATATGAAAACTACGGGTGGAACCTGCTCTGATTATTTGATACGGTCGTGTGATCCATAGGTAAAATTGTCCTTTTTAATTCAAAAAAGATATTGGCATGAATGATCCGACATCACTCTCCCTCCTCCACTAGAGTCGCTTATGTAAAATGTGCTTTGCTTTCAACACTGGGAAGATTTGACTGACCCTGACCGTTTGACTAGATGACACAGTAACCAAGTTTGCTGAAGCACGATTTGTTTGTTTCTGATTTTTAGGGCTACTGTTTACCTGTTTCTTTTTATAATAATTAGGATTCTTCTCTTTATTATCATCGGCAACGTATTGTGTGTTTTAGCATTATGTTGCTGTTGGTTACATAGAAAGCAACGAACATAAGAATGACTTGAACTATTATGAATTGAGCGATTACTATTAAGACAAGTTATCTCTACTGCTAAAATTTGAAATAGTGAGGGATCCAGGTCAGCACATTTAGACATATTTTGTTGATTTGTTTATATGAATGTTAAGTATGTTAACCTAATGAAAGTTTTTTACAGACATGTTATTCCTTGCAATCCAGCCATATTTTTTTTTTTTAAAGTTAAGTTGAGTCATAGAGATTTGATTTTTTAAGCATAACTCAAGGCTGAAACTGCGATCGGGACCTTGCAAAGGAACCTTTATTGTCCTGACCCAAAATAGTGTTACCTCTAATTTATCCAGATTTGTGCGGGTGTTCCACTTGTTTTGTGTGTTTTCTTATCACTACGGTGCCTAACGACCCTATCCATGCATCTGTATAAATACAGACGTCCACTGCGTAAGCGCATATTCAATGTTTAATATGATTTGTTACGTACAGAAATCATAATCACCCAAAATGATAAAATTAACACAATATATGATTATGATATTTCAGGGGAACTTCTGGAAACAGAAACTCAAAGATAAAAACTCGCAGTAGCGAAGTCCCAATGATGTAGATAATTTCTGTAAAAAGTAAGATTAAGAATGGCTCGTAACTTCAGCCACAGGAACAACGAAAATTCGACCTGCAAAGGAAACACTCAGAGTTACTCCAAATTAATAAAAATTAAAAAAGGATTGTACTTAGCTTGATTTTGTGGGAAGTCACGGCGTTTCGATAAGGACACGGCCTTGGTGCCCCTTCTCTGTTTAGCGGATGACCCTTGTTTCTAGCGTTGTTTGTTTGTTGAATGATTCGTTTCTCTTGCTGGTTTTGAAGATCTTGCTGTTTGGGTGACGTCACGGCGTTTTGCTTTGATGTCGCTTTTCCGCAGTGACCTGAATTCTCAGTTCGCGTTCTGCTCGTTCGGTGTTTGTTTGTTGAATGATTCGTTTCCTTGAAGATCCGTTGATGCAGACGTGTCCAGCTTGTTTCTTGAAGTACTAGAAACGCTCAATAAACGGTGATGCCTTCTTGAATGATTCTAATGAGAGACATCTCTTATGGTTAGGACGAAGCTTGCGTTGCCGTAGGAAACAGACACGTCAGGTTTGTTTCTTGAAGGTATGCACTGCTGAAGACGCTCACTAAACGATGACACTAAGTTGCTTGAAGAATCTCTTGCTTTCGCCGTCGTTGACTTCTGATATGATACATTATTCGTTATTCTGGTTATTCTTCGGAAGACATTGAAGAGTATGCTGAAGGCTGCCACCAATCTATAGGGCTGATGCCCTTGTATAATATGGCGCCCTGTGAGGTTATTTAGACCTGCGATAATTTTAAGCTATGGTCGGTTTGTTATGACTTCCATACTCATTGGAGTGTCTTGGATTTCTATGATAATTTACGAAGTCATTATCTTCTTTGGTTATGACGACGGAGATGTTTCAACACATGATGATAGTTTCTAAGTTCATTCAGTATCTTCTTTCTGATGTGAGGTTTCTAGTTGAAAACACAAAGTACAAAAATATCTCTATTCTCTGAGACTACATGATGAAGATCAGATAAAATTGGACAGGTCTTCTAATGATGATGGCTGATTGAATTCTGCCTTACAATCTGGTTTACAAATCATAAAGGGAGCAGACAGTAGCTCGAACATATGAACATACACACAGATGACATAGATTACAGGTCACGTAGGCCGTTTGAGTTATAGGTCACTGTGGTTGTCTCAAGCAGGAAGCTTGGACTACAGTTTACAAAACAAATGAATGATCACAGGTGACGGCAACTAGACACTAACTGATTACAACACGTCATCTTAGCCTACTTTATCGTATCTGGTCCGATCACATTCCTGCAAACAAACTGGTTGACCTCTTGGGTCACTGGTTTTAATTAATCATAGTTTTAGTTTTTTACATATGGAATAACATTCCATATATTATATTATGTAGCACTTGCATATATATATATATATATATATATATATATATATATATATATATATATATATATATATATATATATATATATTATATGTGTGTGTGTATTCCTCATAAATATGCTGTGCTTATATTTATTCTTAAATAATAGTTACTTCAGTTTTTGTTACTGAATTCTTTGGTATACATAGTTCTGTTTTTTCATTTTTCCTTTAATTCCATTTTTGACATGGCCTCCTGACTCTTTCCACAGTAAGTATGCTTACCAACATTTCAGATTCAGATTCTGTGTAGATCAAGTTGTTCACCATCAGCAGGTTATGTCACACTGTCAAATGTATTTCCCTTCCCCTTCACCAGATTGCGATAGCAACTGGCATGTACAACCTCAACTGGATCTAGTGGAAGTTATGCTCGCTCTTTCTGTTTTGTCAACTTCATAGTTCTTGGAATCCTTGACAATCTAGGGACTTGAGAAGAAAAGCTGTTGAAAGTATCAGTTTGTATGCCATGTTTTTCTTTTCTGCATTTGCAGCCAATTTTTCATATTTGAAAAAATTGTCCTTTCCTTGTGTTGTAATACACAGTGCTATACTGTTTTCATTTATTGTGAGGAATTTCAAAGTCCTTACCATTACAGTACAACTTATGATACAGTCTGAAGAGAACACCCCTGATTATCAAAAACACCAGTGCCCAGAAAGGGAAAGATGAGCTAAATTTGTACATATAATGCTAGCTTTTATATCGACCAAACAGCAGTGCACTGCATTTGTTATTAGCTCCTGTCAGACTCTCCAAGAATTGATGGTCATTAGTTCTTTCCCCTTCCCCAACTTCACTTCAGAAATCTAGTTGCTGAATTCTGAATAAATCCTTTGGGACCTTTCTCATCTGATCCCTTTGAGCTTGGCTGGAGTTAAGAAAACATGATGCCCTTGCCCCATTGGTGGCCCTAAAGAAGTACAGTACACTCTTGCCAACAAAGCCAAGAAAACTGTTACTACTCGCTGAAATGCTTACTTGTCACCATTTCAGCTTTTCTGAGATCAAAGTAGTCCTCTGGCCAGTGGGAAGACTTCACTCCCACTAAAGTTAGACGGCATCAAATTTGGCCTTTTAACTTACAACTGTGCAAACAGGACTTATTGGTTGTCAAATTAATCAGTGCTAAATTAAGAGATAACAGTCCAGTTTTATCTTCCAGTATCTCAACCTGTAGAGGTTAAACAGTCCAGTATTACCTTCCTGTATCTCAACCTGTAGAGGTTACCAGTATGTAGTTGAGTAAACTTCTCACCTTCTGCCTCTATTTTCTCATTTTTCCACTTTATCTCATTCACTACTCATTGCTATTTAAAGTACCTTTCAAGCTTTCAAGTTGGGGTTTATTGCAGACTTTTGTGCTACTCTCTTTCTAGGTAGACAATCATTTCATTTTTCTCTAATTTGCTTGTGCCAGGTAGCCTAATGCCCAATTCAAACTATATCTGGTAGATTTAGCAGGAAATCGTTTCTTGTTCATACCTGATGACCTCATCCCAATTAAAGTACAACTCTCTACTCGCTCTCCTAACCCATTAAATATTAATTCCTGGAAAGGCAACAGATTCAGTTCATATAGTTGTATATATTAATTTTTCATGACAAATTTCACATTTCATAGATACAAACTTTGCCTTATGCAAATTTCTTTCCCAAATCCCCTTTGGAAAGAGAATTTTCATACTAGAGGGCAAGGCATTGGAGATTCCTCTTACTTGAGGGAAATCTTTTGTTTTAGGCAAATGAGTTTTTCTTTTTTGGTAAAAGTTTAACTGAATTTTCCGTTTGAACCAAAAATAGTAAGTTCCAGTAAGATTATAGTAAACTGTTTTCAGTTTCTTCAACAAAATATTTCTTGAAACTCGTTTGAGTGATGGATTCTTTCTATTTTTATAAGGCATATGATCAGAATTATTTGTTATTTTGTTAACGTCATTTCTTTGAAATTTAGGACATTGCAGCTTTAAGTAAGGACATTCAAATAGGAAATTAGCCATGATCTGGTACCATCAGCCAAATGTAGACTTTAACACTTCCTTGTATGTGATAGGTAATTACAGTTATTTTTGGTATTTAAGACATTATAGCTTTAAACAGTGACCTTCCTAATACATAGTGTTAATTAAAACTGTACACCTTTTAAATCTTCTTAATTGTATTATGTAGGTAACTGAAGTGTATAGTATATATTTACTCTTGTTTCTTGCTAATACTACAGTGTTTTGAAAACTGTTTTTTGTTGATCAGGTGTAATTTTATAAAGGGTTAAAAAAGGAATAACCTTCTTATTCACATAATTTATTATACATGAGATATTTCTATTTACAAATATTACAACAATTAACATAGCATTACAGCCATGAGAGAAAATAGTAAAGTTATCTGAATCTTAGCTTAAATATCAACGTTCACTGTTGTTCAGCTAATCTTAAAGGATTACGCTGTATCTCTTCAATTTAGAATAATGGGAACCAACCTATCTATACTGTCAAGAAATGACACCTGTAATGAAGTTCTTGAACTAGAACTATATTCTTAATTTCATTCCTTTTAGAATATATATTTTATAAACTATATCCTAGATATCTTTAGTTTCCATAAAACCATTTAGGATACCTGTACTGTAATCCATTTGCTAATGGATTATGACTAACTCAATAACAAAAATGAAACATCTTTTTATGTGTTATATAAATAACTGCATATGGTACTTTAATACAACATAATGAAATAAATTTATAAAATCTCATTGCTTTCTTATGATTGCAAGTAAACCCACCAAGTATCAATATTTCATATAAATACTTTAGTATATCTTTTCCAGAGCAAACATCCATTAATATTAGAAATATATTGTCCAGTATATTGTATTACTTTTCATGTGGTCAAGATATAAAATTTGTATTACAAATAGAAATTCTTCTATTATAATCAATATACATTGGTTAATAACCGAGAAAACCAAAAAAAAAAAAGAAAAAAATAACATATACTCACTAGATATAGCTTAATTCTTAAAATCTTGTGTGATTGCCCTCCTTAAAAAGCTATGTATGTTTCTAGGACTAGACTGTTTGGTTACGTTATATAATAACTGTTAGTCTCACATAAAGAAAAATAGTCTCGATTTAGTTTTCCTAGAGGAAGAGTAAGAAGGGAGTTTTCCTTGGATGCACTCCTGTAATTCTTTTTCTTTTACCTGTGAATGTAATATTATTTTATTTTCTTTCAAATTACAAGCATCAAAATATAAAGGAAAATTTTATTTATACTGTAAAATGAAAGAGAAACACATACAGAATGAGTTTGGCTATCGTACACTAAATTAGGGCAGAAAACTGCAAGGATAAAAGCAAAATATGTTATCAGAACAGCAAGACTACAAGACAAACTAGTTGAACAAATACTTGAATTAAGCAGTTTCCTGTTTTTACATCAAGTGATAAAATTTGAAAAATTATGCAATTCGTTTCCCCAACATTAATTACCTCTCTCCTTCTAAAACTACATAAAGTTCAACACTTCTAAATGAAAATTCTTTGTAAAGTTTCTTGAGTTTGCAGTCTGTACAACCTATTTTCATCCTAGTAATGCATTATATAAAAACTTTAGCGTACAAAAGTAGTCCAGTATTGTTGCAAAGTCAGATTTCTGCTTACAAAAATATTTTTTCATATACAGAGGCTATAAGATTTTAACTATTAATTTTGTTACAAGTACATGCACAAAAATCACACATACCTCAAAGTGATAGCATCATAAACCATTCACATAAAGATCAATAAATTTTGATACTCCATGATTCCTTTTTCCTTTTTCTTTGTCAGAGCTGACAATAACTTAAAATGCACTAATTACAAACCAATTAAAATTAAATCGGTTAAAATACAGCTAATTGTGCAGTATATGCAAAGACATAAGTTTTGCATGTTAAGCAGCATTCAGTAACAGCCTCCCCCTCTGAAATCAAAATTGCAAAATTATGGCGTAAATTTGACCTTAAAAACTACAAGGCAAAATATCCAGGCATCCATATCACATTTCATGCATCAAAATAGTAATATAAAAAAATAATGAGTACAGATAACATTCATACAAGAACATACAGGGTACGTACTCCGTTTCAATATCTGTGTATGTGATCAACAACATCCTAGAAAACTGGAAATTGAAAATATTTGCAGAATAACATATTATGTGAGAGAAATACGAAGATCATTTCTGGTTAAAGAAAATAAGTTTTCATTTCTAAGTTTTTGAAAAAAATGTTTTCTTGTACCTAAATGGCTTGGTTTAGCATTAACTATGGAAAATTATTAGTGAATTTATATTTAGTACACTAACATACAAAATATACAATAATTAGTGCATCCTACGGTGTATCAAATGTCAATTAAATGACACACTTAACAACCACTTGAAGCACTATTTGCAATTAACAGCTTCAAGAATAAAACTAATCCTTCAAAAACCTACCAGTATTTGAAGACAATTTTTTAAAATATAATTAAAAAAGCAAAACTATATATCTGTAATATAACTGAACTGAAAAATTAAAAAAGCCAATTTGTGGCAATTTTGTAGTGTGTAACTATCTTGTACTGTATATCTGTATTTAGTGAGCTAAAATAACTCCATATGTGTTTTGTAGATGCAATGACAGAATTTATGAAAATCTTTTCCAAATTAACGGGCATTTGCAGCCACTGAAACACCATTGATTGTTACTACTGAAGAGGGAACACCGCCTACACCACCTACAGGAACAGTGGGGGGCTGTGGGGGTGGCATTCGAGGCCTTCTCATTATATGGGCAGGTGGACGGGCTGATGATTCCATCATGCCATTTGTATATGTTGGTTGATGACCATTGGCATATGTGTGACGCACAGAGGCTGTTGAATAATTGCCTGAAGACATGTCTGCATATTCTTCACCGTCATCTGGGATGTTCTCATAAATATTATTACCTGAAGACAGATTCATAATTAATGATTAGGTATATGCAAGCTCGCAGCCTTTTGGAAACATTAGCCAATTCACTGCAAATGAATGCTTTTTACATTATTACTCGGATACAGTTTACAGTCAGATTTAAAACAGTTGTAGTGCTAATTAATTATTTAATTACTCTAACATTCTCATATCACTGAAACTAAGGAAGATATTTTACATTTACCTGTTGTTGGGTCACTAAGATCTGCATAGCTCATAGCACTTGAGTTATGATGTTCTTCTCTAGGTTTCATGTGAGTTGGAGGGTCCTGTCCCTTTCCCTTCTGCTGTCTCCTGGAAATTAGTTAACAGTATTGTTGGTTTATTCAATCAAGTCTTGTATTGTAGTTCTAATTGTGTTATCTCATTTGCATGTTCATTATATCTCTTGTACAGTTTATTCTTTGTTTTTATTTATTTATTTTTTTTGTCAGTGCTAGACTGCTTTACTTTTTTGGCAGATTTAATGGACAGACTCTGTAAGGAAAAATTGCAAACCTATACACAGTACGTAGTACAGTATAATAGTAATTGAAATTCGTGGTAACAGTAACCAAAGACTTCTCTGAAAATGGAAAAACATTTTTCTCTCTCGATTTACATGTCAAGTGAACAGTAAATGCAAAATGGGACTTTAGGCCCCTAAAACTACATTTCTGGCACATTGTATCTGTTGACTTCTACTGGGTAAGCTTTTCAGTACAGTTGCGCCTTCTATAGACTCAAATTTCTTTCATAAATAGTACTATACCGAGGAACCAGTAATAATAGCAGAGTTGTTAGCCATAGAGCCCTTTTCAAGGAGAATGATCTGGCACTTTGAAGACATTGCTAGCCCAAGCTGTGTGTGCCATCCACAATATGTCCAAAGAAGTAATGAAAATTACCAGTCATATTTTGATGAAGGTCCTATGCCTATGCTGTATAAGTGCAGAAACCCTTACTACTGGAGTCCAAAGCTAAAACCTCTCTTTAATTATCTACACCCAGTTGCTAAAGAAAGTTCTCATGAATCTTATGCTCTTTTCCTGGGATATAACATCTACCCTGATGATCTAGCAATCCAGAAATGCCAAGGCAGCTACACTTTCTGACCTCAGTGTAGGTTCTGACCAACTTTTAGGTATGGCCATACATAAAGTGAATTCAGCTTAAAAGATTCTTGAACCCAGAGCCTGTTGCCCTAACAAAAATGTTACATGTCCCAAATTGCAGCATCCCTTTGGCCCTAGCTGCAAACTCTTTCATTCCTTTTACTGTACCTCCATTCATATTGGTAGTGACTGTAGATGAATAAAGCTGAAACTATATTGTGAGGCTTGACTATTCAATCCACAGGTTACATGACTAGATATTAGTTAGTTTGTTTTCCTTTCTTGATTCTTCAAATTACAGCATTTGGACTTTTTACTGTCATCTCTCCTACCTCTATCTGCTTGTCTTTAGTTCATAGTGTATTTTGTTAAGCCTTAGTTACCTGACGTAGGTTGATGAGCAGATGTGTAGAATATATCAGTCTGGAATAAAGCACTTATTGCAATACTGCTATCACAGCCATTTCATAGAAACTGTAATAGTGGTTACTAGTTACCTTATACACTGCCATGAGTTAAATTGTCTTTATGAGCTGTTACATTACAATGATTCCTTTGCAGAATTATTACAATAGTACTTCCTTTGTAGAAAGGAACCCTGACGGCTTGGGATACAGAGATGAAAGCTTTGACTTAACACTTCCTAGTACGAATGTTTTCTCTACAACGCTTCCTGGTACAAATATCGGCAGTTCTTGAAATCCTCCCAATATGTTTACATCCTTAGGGAGGAACTGAGGAGTTTTGCATCAGTAATGTTTCTTTCTAGTGTGGACTAATTTCTTCCTTTATGAAGGATTTCATTGATGACTTTCTTCTGTCTGTTATGTATGATTCTTAAAATAAAATATCTCTTCCATCTGTTACCCTTACCATTTTCACATTCTGAGACGGCAGCTGGTGAAACCTGTGTTTTGTCCTACCAAAGAACTCATCATGGCAAAGATCATATTCTGGTTCCTATTCCATATGGCTGTATGGAATACCTTGGGTAAATCTATTTCAGCTGGTGATGAAGGTTAATGACTATGGATGCACTATCTTGTTGATTGTCTAGGCTATCCTCACCAGCATGAAATAACAATTATGTGTCGGAAAAAAAGTGGCATGCAAAGGGATAATAGAAATGAGTTTACCAAACAATGCCTGATTTGTCACTCTGGATAGACCAAACTTATGCAAATTCTGAAGTCTTTCAGAAGGCTGAAGCAATACAAGAATTATTGAAAAAAATAGATAACTTCCATAATATTTGTCCACTCAGTCAACATTCTCACTTGATCTCTAAATGCTGAAAGAGCAAGACACCCAAGCTCAATTCTTGGAGTAAGGGATAGCTGTAGACCTCAACCTTGTGGTTTGCCAGTTATCATATTATTATAGTACATATACGTATTGGAAACCTGTGTCCTGTCTTCAAGTCGCTTGTGTAAGTCTTTTCTAAGGATACCTTATGGCTACCAACTTTAACATTTGGGCTGTATGGTAAATTTATTTCATATAATTTGATCTACAGGTGTTTCTTGCTTACTTAGAGAAATGTAACTTTGTGCCAAAAAAGACAAATGTGCTTTAATGATCCAGTAGCGTTTTCATACAAACCTCTGAAGGAAGATTTCTTGGTACACATTTCCAGCGGCTTGAAATTCAAATGAGTTAAAATTTTATCAAATTAACAGTATATTTGCCATAATAAGTAAAGATTTCAACATTTTCTAAATCAAAGAAAACTTGGTGTCAGCAGTCTGTCATTTAAAAAAAACCCTGTACTATATAAAAAATGTCACTGGTAGAGCAGGTAAACTTACTCTCTGAAGCATATGGAATTTGCTAAATAATTAATGCTGTGTTTTGGGCTTTAATTACATAATCTAAAACATTATTTAGATCAGAAAATCTTTGTTCTTGGGTCATGATTACATATGAAAACCATTAACCAAAAGTACTGTATAGAGATACCACGGAAACATTCAGTACTAGATGTGAATCCCTTGAGTGTGACTGTGAACGAAATTAGCTTAAATAATATTTGTGATTAAAGGTTTTGGAGAGAAAAACCTCTTGAATCAATATAAAATCTCTACCATAACGAAGAAATTCCAGGGATATAAAACTATGATACGTATTTGTTTAAAGTAATGGAGAACAACAAGAACCTGCAAGCCTTGCATCTTGAGATATAGAAGTTAATAAACTTTGAATAATTTTAAATTTATGTACTATAAAGAACACCTTCAAAATCAACTCTCAAGACTGAATACTGGTAAATATAAGAACAAAGTTGTAATAAAAACTGGAGTTTTACTTTATGTAAATTCAATGTTCTGTATCACACATTACAAGTTTCTTCTGATAGACTTACACGAAGTGATTCATATGAAAATCTTTTCCCATAAACAACAGAAACAAGACGTGAACTATGTGTGTGACCACAACTTTAATTTCTGCTCACATTTTCAAAATTTTCCATTCTTATTTTGCTTATGACAATTACAATGTGAATGTTTACAAGAAGAAAAGTTGAAAATAAATTACCTATCTAGAATTTCATACCAATATTCTGAATACCTTGGTCCTAAATTTCTATGCTGAAAATCCTTGAAAAACAATCCAAACAATAAAAACAAAAAAAATAAAAACTTACGTTCTGAGGAACAAGAACAGTAAAGCAACACAGATCACACCAATGAGTCCAAAGGCTAAGCCAACATAGAGACCAGTGTTTGAGGCTTCTTCAAAAGTTCCTTGAGGGTTACCGTGAGCACTGTTAGTTGTCCCATCCACTGTGTTATCCACAAAGATGCCAAAGTCACTCTCATCATCCACTGAAAAGGTAAACGAAGACAAATATTAGATGAGAATACCTCACAGATATTACTGATGCTGCCTTTTACATTCTTAGTGTATCACTGGTGCACTTAAAACATTTAAATTCACTTACAATGACCATAAAAAAACAGAGAAAACACTACAGCACTGACATACATTATTCACATATTTTAATCAATGATGGACTTGTAATGCTGAACTTACATAGACAACGAGGTCTTTCACCAGACCAAACGCCTTCACCTGTACATGTACGAGTGAATGGGCCATCTAAACGGAATTTGGGTAAGCAGTGGTACTCCACTACTGCTCCATACAATAATGTTTCATTAAGTCTCACGATTCTGCCATTTTCTATCTCTTCTGGCATCATGCAAGACACCCCTGTAATTATCAATGGTTTAGTTGGTTGAATTAAACTATAATTTCTTTTATCAGACTAAAACAATTTTAAATGCGTTTCAAAAAGCAGTATGTATAGTAAATTAAGTACGTAAAAGCATTGTGCTGTTACTTCTTACTTTTCAAATCGAGAGCATTTAAAAACAATTTTAAAATTCTACTATTCGGTTCCTGTTCTGATTGAAAGATGGTATTTTAGTTTAAAAAATTACCAGTCATATAATAAAGTACGAAAATCCTGTGAAAAACTTACATTCACATCTTGGTTGTGAGCCAGACCAAATTCCATTGGTTCGACACTCCCTTTTGGATTCTCCAATCAACTTGCGTCCCTCCTGGCAAGAATATGTTGCAAAGGAGCCAACCTTCCTGTTACCCTCAACAACTTTCAATGGCTCTGCCAAGTTATCTGTTAACTCTGGGCACAACACCTCTGTAAAAAGATGAGTTCCATTATAAAGATGTACTCTCCTCAATATGGCATACGCTTCTATGGGGACAGCACCACT
Organism: Macrobrachium nipponense; assembly: GCF_015104395.2. NCBI lineage: Eukaryota > Metazoa > Arthropoda > Malacostraca > Decapoda > Palaemonidae > Macrobrachium > Macrobrachium nipponense. The sequence continues at coordinate 134,190,937 of NC_087201.1, forward strand.
GGTGCACCTCACAAGATGCAGTGTTTGCAGCTGCACTCACTTTTTAGCCTTTTACTTTAAATTAATTCCTTCTGCCTAACTATTACTTAGTGTAACAGTAGGCATTTCTCTATTTCACCTTCAGCTCTTTGTATTTCCTCAACTCATATTTATGTTTTGGATCTCTTTATCCTGCTGTCCAATCACTCCAACTCCATCTTTTCACTCTGTTAAGCACTGAATACCATGACGTGCCACATACTTGGTTGATAGCCGAATTATCAAAATAATACTCGGTATATTATACTAAAAATTATTTTCATAATTGAGAGAGAGGCAGGAATTCTATAAAAGAAAGGATTCCTCTTGCTTGTCTACCGCCCAGAGTGTAATGCAAATACTATAAGTGTGTGTGTGTGTGTGATAGTATGATAGTAATGTGAAAAATTTAGTCAAGGATAATAAGTACAGCACCGTTTTAAGTTTCCCCTACAAAGGTGCTAGTTTTCTATACATTTCATTGCTTAATGTTCACATACATTTTCCTTCAACAGACCCTATCATATACAAACAGTTCATGAGTTTCTTCTCCGATTACCCGAGTGATTTGACCTTGTAAGCATATACATATTATGTTTTAGCACCAATACTTAGATTTTAAAAAGAAAATACAGTAACAAATCTATGCCAAATTGTTTTCAGTCAGAGGTTTGGGTTCCTACATCAGTTTTTACTTAAACCTATTTATTTATATTTGTTGAAGTTCTAATTAAAAATCTAGCAAACTATGTGGTCTTCGTGAAATCTTGATCTCTGAGATCTGAATCTTGGAAGTTAATTTCATTGTGTGTACAGGCGTGTCATAACTCATAAATTCGCCATGCAGCCCTATTACAAATTTGGACTTCACTTTCATGGTGGAAATGGGTTGATTTCAGATTCAATGCAGAACTTAAATTCGACAGAAAAGCAAAAATCAATTTGTTATCCATTGATAGTTCAGTGAATCATTCCGCTCTCAAGTCTGTATTGAACCCAAAAGGCAAAGGTTCATATCTTGTTTGGGGGAGATACACTTAATCCCTTTGGGTGCAAGTTAACGTGACTTTACTACTAAGGAGCATATGTAACTTAATATTTTTTAGAATAGATATACAGCGTGCTCATGTAATATTTTGAACTTCCCTTCCTGTAAACAAAAATTAGCCCATGCACTAAACTGTAACTGAGTCTTTTTCAAACTTGAGTAGTATCAACTAGGCTGGGTTCTAGAGGGACTCATAGACCTGTGTATTAAAAGTAGAACGTACCGATACATTTTGGCGTTTCACCAGCCCAGGTGCCATTTTCTTGACAGAAGCGTCTAATCCGGCCCTCAATCTTCCAATTTTCCACGCATTCATAGGCTACTTGTGCGCCGAAACTTGTTTCATTGCTCAAAAGTCGGTATGTTCCCGGAGAGATGCTCTCAGGCAGACCGCAGTCCACATCTGTTGATTAAATACAAGTTCGATTTAACATACTGGTATTTGCATAGTCTTATTCACTGGAAAACTTACTTTCTAAAGCGGAGATACTTCTCAACATCATTTATCACCTATTTTCCTTGTATTAAAAGTAAAACCTTATTAACGAAGTTTATATATTCTAATATTGTGCATTACTCTAAAACAAAATTTATGATTTTTAAAGTCTTAAAGATAAGCTAAAAGTCAGCACAGATTAAAAAGACAATGAATGAAATGTATTTGAAAATAACTACGTACATGAAGACGAAGTGCTATTTATTGTCCATAAATGTAATTTTATTATCTATAAATATAAAGGTGCAAGTAACTTACATTTGCATGATGGAGGCTGATTATTCCAGGACCCATTAGGCTGGCACTGTCTCATAGCCTTTCCGTCAACAACATAACCTCTGTCACATCTGTAAGTTATTACACTTCCAACCCTGAAAAATGAGGATATACCTAATCATTCTGCAAACGTATTTCATGTAAGAGCTTCCTTGTCATAAAATCCGTAGAATAATTACGTACTTTGAATTTCGTTGCTTCTGAAAAAAATATGTGAAAAATGTATCTGCTGTGGGAAAATATGCGAAAAAATGAATATCTATGAGTTTTCTGTTTCAAGGAAAAAAAATGGAAGCCTTAGCAAATCTGAAGAAAATAAAACTTTTCAAAAGCAATGCCTAACTTTAGTTGGACATGGGATACAAATCATATGATATGAAAACAGTACTACTACTTTGAACTGCAGTGAGTTAGTCTAAAAAGAGAAAACTTGTCGACTGATTGTATTACTTAAATAATCCAAGGTGAGATTTGATTACTCTCATTCTTAACTGATTTAATAGCAGAATGTAAAGTGACAATATTACAGTAAAGGATTTTTAGAGGGAATAAGTACTCTGCATCTTTCCACGAACATTCCTTTTACTGTATCTCCAGTCATATTATATTTTTTCCATCTTGCTTTCCACGCTCTCCTAACAATTATTTCATAGTGCAACTGCAAGGTTTTCGTCCTGTTACACCTTTCCAACCTTTTTACTGTCATTTTCCGTTTCGACGCTGAATGACCTCATAGGGACCAGCGTTTGGCCTTTGGCCTAAACTCTAAAGGCTAAATTTTATCTTGATATCTATGGAAATCCGAAAATAAGGTCTCCTGTAGTTAGCAATTAAGCAAAATCCAGTAAAAAAATATCAAAATTATTAATTTCCTTCAGAAGAGCTAATAGGTACTTTTTCCCCTTTCTTAAATGAACTCCCAGATGAGGGCAGCAATACACGTATAAAAAAACGTGAAATCTGGAATCGGCTAAAGATCTACACTAAGAGTTTAAATAAAACTTATGAAATAGACCATAAACTAAAAATTTTTTTAATGCTATCATGATCACTGATCCATAAATAAAAAAACTAACATAATTTAGGGATTTAACTTTTTCATTTATGTATTAATACTGTAATATTCACGAACGGCATGCTTGCCAGATATCTGCACCTTGCTCTTAAAAGGTCACAGTTGACAAAACATATGCACAGAGCATTGGACATATCTGGAAGATGGACTGTAATAAAAAAAAAAAAGATTAATAAACATTACCTTAATATAATTTATCTAGCCCTAAATCCCCAAAAACCGCACCAAAATTTACCACATTGGCAACCCTGTTACCTCCTATTCTGTCCGCCAGTTGGCAACACTGTCGTTGACAGATACGAAAACCTTCCCTCAAATCAGTTGTTAACGAGCGCCCGTGTTGTTTACATCACGGCCGCTCTTTATAAATTTCCTTAAACATTTTTGTGCCTTTAAAGCTTTCATTATTTGTTAAATGAAACTTTATATGAATTACCACTCACGCATTACATCACGAAATAGTGAATTAACTTTGATTTCTGTTGTGGTTCTATCTTAAATTACGAACTTTTGCGCGACCCGGAACTACTGACCTGTCCAATTCTACAATGGATTACCAAGAAATTACGATGCTTCCTTCTGCCAGCAACATCAGGAACTGCCCGGTTTGTGGGACAAGGATGAGTAGCAGGGAGTATGAACCCCATGACATTTGTAGTTCTTGTCGTGGACAGGTTGTGACGTATGTAAGCCCTGGTCTGACGAGGATATGACTGCTTATATGAAACGCCAAACAATCTTGCAGCGTAAAAGATCGGTTAAGGAGAAAAAGAAATCGATTGCTAAAACTGTATCTAACGAATTCTTTGACTTGGGCGCTCATGATTCTGGCTTTTCGGTATCGTACGACTCCGATTCCGAATTAATTGATGCTTTGCCCCCTGTACAACCGGTAATTAGTGAAGTTAGTTCTGATGTAGATTCGAAGATTTTGGCAATGGAAACTACCTGGAAACAGAATTTTAAGAAATTACAGCTTAGTCTAGATAGAGATATTTCTGCTAAGTTTAACAATCTGTCAGAGAATTTTCAAGAAGCCTTTACTAGAATGTCTAACACACTTTTAGATTCATTTTCAGCTCCTCGTCAGGTACCTGTCGACAGCACCATGGGTAACGGTGCGACAGATACCCCGGCTTGTGAACCCCGTCGTGGCGAAGGCCTAGGGGGGATCCGGTCCGGGCAGGTGCCTAACGAATCTTTACCCAACGTGTCCCCTGTTAGTCCCGTAACAGTGCCAAAGGGCGCTTATTTAGGAGAAGGGGGGAGGGATATTAGTGTCAGACCTAAGATAGCTAGTCGTCAGGATTTTACTTCAGAGGAAGTTTCTAAGTTAGGATCTGACGATGATGATGATGATGACGCGGATTCGTGTGATATTGATGTTTCCTCGAATGGATGTCATGATGTAGAATTCAAGAAACTTTTTGATTTAATTTTGAGTTTTCTTCCTCAGGCGAGGCCTAAAGAGCAGAAGCAGCCTCCGCCTCGTTGTATTACAGAAGGGATTTTTCTTGACGGTCCTTCCCGGTCACGGGAATTTTTACGTTTTCCCTTTGCCCAGAGGTTCGCGAGAGTGAGGACGGACGTTGCCGCTAAACTTTCGAAGGTGATCGGGGAAGGGAAGAGGAAGCTCTCTTCTCTTCTACGACACCGGAGAGGAGTTTACCAGGTGGCGGATGATTCTTCATTCTCTCGACCCCCCAAGCCAAATCCTGATTTTGTCCGACTTTCAAGTCAACCCTTGCCTTCTAAGGCTTCGGTCTCTGTCTCAATTGAAGATTTTATTGCTATGGAGGCTGTTATGAGCTCCTTACAAGAAGCTCAATCCTTCAATATGTGGGTCCTCGGAGGGCTTTTAATGTATATCAAGGACTCCGGGTTTGTTCCTCCTGATACTCCTCTTTTTGAGAAATTCTGCTCATCCATTTCAATCGCTTCTGTACATCAGAACGAGCTTGCTGCTTCAATGCAGGCCTTTCTTGTCTCTCTAAGGCGTAACCTGTATTTGTCGCAGTTACCCTCCTCTGTATCGGAGATTCAGAGAACCCGTCTGTTGTCCTCTTCTCCTTTTGGCGATTTCCTTTTCGATATTTCTGTGCTTTCTGAGGTTTTGAAGGAACATCAAGGTGATGCCTCTTCCCAAGCTCACTGGAACTTATCAAGAGCTTTTTCCTCTGGTCTTCCTCCCATTCCTTCAAGGAGTAAGCGTAAGTTTATGGACCAAATCTGTACCTTCTGCTCCAGCCCAACAACCTCCTCTGCTCTTTTTTTCCAGAGTACATCTCAGGTTGCTGGTGCCTCTTCTTCATCCTCTGGTGCTCACCCTTTGAAACGCGGGAGAGGTTCTTGGCGTGGCTCCAAGGGCAGAGAAAGAGCTCAACCTCCAGGAGGACCTTCTTCTTCTTCTTCTTCTTCTTCTTCTTCCTTGTCTCTGCGTAAGAATTTTCGGAAGTAGGAGTCATCACCTCGCCTGGAGACCGCAGTAGGAGCTTGTCTCTCCCGCCATTGGTCAGCTTGGCAGGGGAGAGCGGTGGATGCTTGGGTGGTGGAGGTCCTGAAGGAAGGTTACGAGATCCCTTTTGTTTCCAGACCTCCACTTTCCAGTCGTCCTCTCGAGTTCAGCAGTTATTCCCCTCACTCAATCAGGGGTCAAGCCTTGGAGAAGGAGCTTTCGGCCCTCTTGGAGAAGGATGCCATAGAGCGAGCTCCTCCTTCTCCCGGGTTTTACTCTCGGATGTTTGTAGTTCTAAAGGCCTCGGGTGCCTGGCGCCCCATCATAGATCTTTCGGTTTTGAACAAGTTCATTCTCTAAAGTCCAAGTTCAGGATGGAGACGGTCCAGACTGTTCTTTCATCCGTCAGGAGGGGGGACTGGATGATTTCCATCGATCTGCAGGATGCTTATCTGCAAATCCCCATCCATCCAAGAAGCAGACCTTACCTTCTGTTTTTCACGGACTCGGGAGTTTCCAGTTCAAGACCCTTTGTTTCGGCCTCACCACTGCTCCACAGGTCTTTTTCTCGGGTGATGGCTCCTGTTTCAGCTATTCTGCATCGGTTTAAATGTAAGGATGCTTCGGTATCTGGACGATTGGCTAGTCCAGGCCCGAATCTCTAGAGAAATGTCTCCGGTCGAGGGAGATAGTTCTGTCTCTTTGTGTCGAGTTGGGCATTCGTGTCAACTTCGACAAGTCCAATCTAATCCCTTGCCAGATCATGACTTATCTGGGGATTGTTTTGAATTCCCAGATTTTGAGGGCTTCTCCCGCTCAGAAACGGATAGACAAGCTTCTGAGTCTGATCGAAGAATTTTTGTCCTCCGTAACGCAGCCAGTTTCTCTTTGGAGGTCTCTCCTGGGCCATTTGTCATCCCTCATCCAACTGGTTCCCGAGGTCGTCTCAGAATGAGGTCCCTTCAGTCGACACTTCGCCAGTCATGGGATTTCGTGTCCGAGGACACGATAGTCGCCTCTTCTCCACAATGTCGGAAGGATCTCCGTTGGTGGATGCAAGTTGCACCGCCTCAAGTCAGGGACATCTCTTCTTTCGGTTCCTCCGGACCTAATGTTTGGTCAGACGCCTCGGATCAAGGTTGGTTGGGGCGCACACCTGGGCTCCGAAGCCGCTTCGGGCCTTTGGTTAGAGGAGGAGAGGATCATGTCAATAAATTGGAGGGAACTGAGGGCAGTGTACCTAGGCCTTCTTTCATTTCAGGAACAACTGTTGGAGTCGGTTGTCGCGATCTTTGTCGACAACACCACAGCAGTCTCGTACTTGAGAAACCAAGGCGGCACACAGTCGGATCTTCTCACTCAAGAAGCCCGATCAATCCTGTGTTGGGCAGAAGACAGGGGGATTACGTTGGTCCCTCAGTTTATCCTGGGCCATCACAACGGTCTTAGCAGACGCCTTGTCGAGACCGAACGAAGTTCAAGGGTCGGAGTGGACACTTTGCCAGGAAGTCTTCGACAGCCTCAGGAAGAAATGGCCTGTCACAGTCGATCTGTTTGCCACCCCACTGAATTTTCGGTGCCAGATATTCTTCGCCCCTTACCAGACTCCTCAGAGTGCCGGGACAGACTCTCTTTTGCAGGACTGGGAGGGACTTCAAGCCTATGCTTTTCCTCCGTTCTCTCTGGTGAGGTCAGTCCTCAACAAAGTGAGGGCAACCAAGCGTCTGGATCTCACCTTGATCGCCCCCTTCTGGCCACAGAAGGAGTGGTCCCGACCTTCTGGAAGCACTGGTGGAACCCCCCATTCGCCTGCCAGAGAGACCAGATCTTCTCAAACAACCCCATTTTCATCGGTTCCATCAGAGGCTCCACATGCTTCATCTTCATGCCTGGAGACTGTCAGGAGGTTCTCCAAGCACGAAGGGTTCTCCTCCAGAGTGGCGCGAACAGTTGGCTCTTGCCAGCGGCAATCAACCAGAGTAAATTATCAGGCTAAATGGTCGGTTTACAGACGTTGGTCTGTAAGTCTCAAGGACATTCAATTCTAGACCTTCCTTACCGAAAGTAGCGGAGTTTTTAGTTCATTTACATCATGACAGGGCCCTGTCACCTTCGTGCATTAAGGGTTATAGGTCTATGCTTTCCTATGTTTTTTAAGGCAGGCTTCCTGAGATCTCTTCATCTTATGTCATTAGAGATTTACTTCGATCTTTTTCCTATCTCGACCCAGGCCGCAGTGTTCGCCTCCGACATGGGACGTTAACAAAGTCCTTCAAGCCTTAAGGTTCCCTCCGTTGAGCCTCTGAATTCTGCCAAATTTAGGGACCTCTCTTCTAAGACACTCTTCCTTGTCTCACTGGCTACAGGCCAAGAGGGTGGGTGAACTGCAAGCACTCTCTTTTCTGGTTGCCAGATCTGGACAAGACATGATTTTGTCATACCTTCCTGAATTTGTCGCAAAGACTGAATCGTCTGATAATCCCATTCCCAGGTCTTTCATACTGAAGTCGCTGGTCGACTTTGTTGGTAATTTAAATGAGGAATTAGTTTCTTTGCCCTGTTAGGGCGCTCTCATGTTATTTACGCCTCACTAAAAGGTACATCATGGGTCGTCCCCCGTCATCTGTTTGTTTTCAGCCCCGAAATGTCAAGCGAGACCTATTTCAAAGAATGGTGTATCCTTTTTTCTCAGAGATCTGATCGTTAAAACTGGTGGTTCGGCTGCTGGGGGAAGACCAGACGCCGAGAGCACACAGTATTAGAGCAGTTGCTACATCAGTAGCTTTTATGAAGAACGTCTCAGTCGCCAAGGTGCTTGAGGCGGCGACTTGGCGTTCTCTAATTCTGTTTTTGCCTCTCTTTTTACTTGAGGGATATTTCTCTAGTTCTAGGCGACCTTCGTTCTTTGGGCCCGTTGGTGATGGCAGGACAGGTCGTCAGACAGGAGAATTAGGTAGTCTTCCTGTTTTACGTTTGGTTGCTACCTGTATATTATTCATTAATTTTTGTTTTGTTGTATATATTTCTTTGTTTGTTTTCTCCTATTCTGTCCGAAGGGGAAATTGTATTCAGATTCCCTCCTCCTTTTCAATGTGGTTAATCGGGCTAGATAAATTATATTAAGGTAATGTTTATTAATATGGAATTTTTATTCTAAAATTAATATTAATAATAAATTCTTACCTGTATAATTTATCTAGTCCCACCCCATCCATACCCACGATCTGCCTATCACAACTGATTTGAGGAAGGTTTTAGTATCTGTCAACGACAGTGTTGCCAACTGGCGGACAGAATAGGAGGTAACAGGGTTGCCAATGTGGTAAATTTTGGTGCGGTTTTTGGGGATTTAGGGCTAGATAAATTATACAGGTAAGTATTATTAATATTAATTTTAGAATAAAAATTCCATTTCTAGATCTTTCTCATGTCTCGGAAAAATGAGGAATGAACTACATGAACATTCTCTCAAACCTTATTTCTGTTTACCTAGGAAAAATAACTACAGCAAATCCATCATGAAATATTTTTTCTTATATATGGGAGACTAGTTTAGATTTACTAGTACTTTATTCGGTTCCTTGGGGATTCTATATCAATCTGATGATTCAGAGGCTGCATTAGTATTGTTATGCCTTGAAAGATCTAACCATGAAGTTATAGGTTACATTACACAGGGGCATCATTTGGGGGGGACAGGGGCAAGTTGCCCCTCTCAAGACACTGATGGCGCCCCCCCACAAGACTTGGTTTGCCCAACTAGCCTGAAATAATAATAATAATATCAACAACAGTAAAATTCACTCCAAGGTGTGTGTGTGTGTGTGTTTGGGGATGAAAACTGGATAGGGCCTTCTGGTTGAAACAAAAAAGACTGTTTGCTGCTTTATGAATTCAATGCAGTTCTTATACGGCTTCAACATGCTCCAAAATGTGCACAAATTTCCCAAAAAATTTCGTGGGGGATGGGGGGCGGGCCCCCCAACTGATAGGGCTCGCTTTGCCTTGTCACTCCACCCATATCATAAGTTCTAAACCTCTCCCCACAAAAAAATAAAAACTGAAATGACGCCACTTGTCACATACAAAACACCATATGTTAAAGTTTGTGTGAGTATTACATACGTTCATGCATAAAGTTCAAAAGCTACATGCATGCGATGCTTCTTAATGAGGCTTTAAACTTTCCATTTGTTCTTTACTTTCTCCTACAACGAAGTGTAAATTCTAATGCAACAGTGAAAGTGAAAATTATGTGATCAGATTTCTCAGCCTTTGACAAATGAAACCATCCTATTCATGAGAAGTAAGCAAACTGTATACAGTTTAAAAACCTACCTGTAGCTGTGTTCAACGGGTGCGTTTTGACCTCTGCTGCGAGCAACAGTCGATGACATTCGTCGATCGTTGCCGGTCACTGTGTTCTTGGTGAGTGGTGGGTGTTCAGGTTCTGAGCACCTGATCTCTGCAAGTTCGCGCAAATGATTAGAACTAAGTGCTTCAATGATTAACGTAAAAATATTGAAAATACATCATACCACATGAGTAAAAGTCCACAAGCAGCTTTACAGTTTTTGACCATTTGATTTTCGCTTAAGGCAATGATTTGTGTTAAACTTGAACTTGAAAATAAATTTTCACTAACGATAACCTTTTGAATAATTTTTTTTTAATAGCCAGTCGGTTAGCTATCTCATTTCAGTTTCAGTGTTTCGTTTTATAAAAACAGCAAAAACATAATCTTTTTATAATAAGCCAGAATTGATAAACAGTAACTTCATGACACTCTACTACAGAGTACTGTCCACTCGTCAAAAATCACCTCAACCACAATGGATAACGGCACATCTGAAGAAACTTCCTTACCTTCACATTTTGGAGTTGTGCCACTCCACAGGCCATCTCTCATGCAGGTTCTCTCATGGTCTCCTGCAATTCGATAGTTAGCGCTGCAAGCATATCGAAGTTGGCTGTCCAAGTATGTCGATTCATTGATGTATAGGACCTCTCCACGGGATAAGGTCGGCACTCGACCACAGTCCACGTCTGTTTAGATAGATAAAATTTGTTGTAAAGTGCTTAAGGGATTTTCTACCTACATGTCTGTTATTTAAGTATAAAAAGGGTTCCTGCTTCCTTTAACCTTTTTATGAATGATTTTGGTATGAGTGCTCAAAGGTTAAAAACTGATAAATATCTTCTTTCAAAAAAACAAAATAGAGGTGCATATGAATTTCACGATAAAGAACGTTATCTTTTACCATAAATAATGATTACACAAAGGAGAACGAGTGTAAAATGCAATAATGAACTTACAGGTACAGGTTGGTATTTCTCCTGTCCACTCTCCATCGCGCGTGCAAACCCTAACGTTATCTCCAGTTAAGTAATGCCCATTTTCACAATGGTATTCAATTTCTGCGTGTACGTTAAAACTGTAGCCGGTCACAAAACCTCCATGGGGCACCACTGGTTCATCACAGGTTATCACTGTTGAAAGTGGATCACCCATTAAGTTCTCAACACTTGTTATGCTTCATTTCTCCAAGCTCTGTGAGCTATGGACTGTCATATTTTAAATTAAGATCTTTCTAAGGTATAAGAAATCATTCAAGTTAGATAAAGAATTCTATGATTTACTCTGGAATAATTTAAAGCAATCAAATAGTGCAAAGCATTATTTGTGATGTAGCAGCTAAACAAATCAAGTTCAAAAGTAATAAAATCATGTATGATCATTATTTGTGATGTAGCAGCTAAAACAATCAAGTTCATGAGTAATAAAAACAATGTATGATCACTGTTTGTGATGGAACAGCTAAAATAAAATCAAGTTCAGAAGTAATAAAACAATGTATGATCACTATCTGTGATGTAGCAGCTAAAATAATCAAGTTCAGAAGTAATAAAATAATGTATCATTACAATTTGTGATGTAGCAGCTAAAAAAATCAAGTTCAAAAGTAATAAAAACAATGTACGATCACTACTTTTGATGTAGCAGCTAAATAAAATCAAGTTCAGAAGTAATAAAATAATGTATGATCACTATTTGTGATGCACTAGCTAAAAAAAAATCAAATTCAAAAGGACACATTCCTCTGACAAACAGAATGTACTAGTTTCCCACTTACAAACACACTCTGGTGAAACGTCACTCCAGCGCCCGTCCTCCAGACAAGCTCTCTCTTCGGGACCATCCAGCCAGTAGTCGTCTCCACACTCATAGATCGCCATCGAGTTCAAGAAGGTGGTGCCATTGACTAATGTCATCTGAAGAAAAACAAATCACATTAAATAATTCGTCAGAGATAAGGTTTAAAAGTCACAAGGCAGGTGCCATACGACAGAAAAATAAGCTTTACGAAAATATATTAAATTGCTTAGTCTAACAAGTACGGCTTTTTTTATTATTTTTAGACTGGAATGTTAGATGCAACAGCATACCTTTCCATCTCTGATATCTTCTGGTATTCCGCAGTCGATGAATCTACAGGAAGGAGCTGTCCCAGACCACTGTCCTCCCAAAGCACAGGAGATTGTCTGGGGAATTAAAAAAAAAATGCTTTTATTGGCTCTTTTGTATAGGCTCTTTTTGTATATCAGCTGGTAAGACTAAATGCCTTGGGTAAACAAAACAAAAATTACACAAGGTCAGAGGACCAAGAGCTGGTGCTGGAAGACGGTTATCTTAATCCATAACAAACGAATGCGTAAGAAAAAGCGGTAAAACTGCATACATCCATTTTTGCCTGTTCTTATAGACCTTCAAAGGATGAATGAGATATTCAACTTAATTTTCAAAGTAATATCAGAAAGCAATGTATGAAGAGAATATATTTTTCTGCATCCAGTGCTGTATTTAATTTGAAAGTTATGTGGATCGTTTTAGCACAAAAACAAATACCATTGTTGAATAAATATCCTCTTTCTCTCTCAAGGAAAATTGATTGAAATTTTCACGTGGAAAGTTAAATAATTTTTTCTTAAAGAAAAATACGTACGCACCAGCAACTAACTTTAAAAAGCAGTATGACAATACAAGTACCATTTTATTGGAAATACTGCGGAAGGTAAGGTCAGATTATTTTAGTGATCATGAATACCATAATATCAAAATAATAAAGCCAACCACAATACGTACACGATTGTGAGGACATCTTACACAGGTACCAAAGCAACAATGATTTATAAATAACTCCTGTATCCTATTTGAAAACTGATTTTCTATACTTATTAAAATAAAAACCATTCACTCACTATTTTTCTCCCAGAGAGCGCAGTATCTCTCCACACAGAAGATTACCAAGCAAAGGCTAACAACTTGAACTAACCTTGGTTCCCACCATAAAGTACCCAGGTTCGCAAGTAAATGTCGCGGTGTCCCCAGCTCGTCGGCCGCTCAGCTGGACTTCACCATGAATAGGAGCTTCAATTTCTGGACACCACGAATCTGTAGAAACGTGTATAAAATGAGATATTTCCGATTTTTTCAAAAACTTGAATATCGTGGAGCATTTTCAACTTTCACTGCCATCAGTGGACCTCATGCAGTGCACTGTAGGCATTACTTAAGGTTCTTTGCAGCGTGCCTTCGGTCTCTAGCTGCGACCACTTTCGTTCTTTTACGTACCTCCTTTCATATTATCTTTCTTCGTCTTATTTCCCAACCTTTCCTAACACTTGATTCATAGTGCAACTGCGAGGTTTTCCTCCTGTTACACCTTGCAAACCTGTCAATTTCCATTTCAGCGCCGAATGACCTCACAGGTCCCAGCGCTTAGCCTTTGGCCTAAATTCCATATTCAATTTAACTCAACTGTCATGAGAAACACTTTCTAAAACCCGGTAGATATATTATTAGGCTTTTCGATTCTCTCAGTTGAGAAATCTGTGAAGCAAACAAACTCAGAAAAGAAGTAACGAGAAAAAACATCTGAAGTGCAACTTACAGAGACACTCTGGTGCTTCAGGAGACCAGTTGCCATCGTCGCTGCAAACGGAAGTGCTCTCGCCGACGATGGTGTAATTCGTGGTACATTCGTAAACGGCTTTGGCTCCATGGTTCGTCCGCCCATCAACCAACACGAGGGATCCATGTTCAATTTCTTTGGGTTGTCCGCATTCCACATCTACATAAAAGAAAAAATATAATGAATATCCATCAACACGATCGACCAGATCCCTAAGCAGCCGCAGTAAGAAGAAAAATGCTGGCTAGTAATAACCGAACTACATTCAAATATTGGTTCATTAAGGCACTTTTTATAATATGCTTTCATATCCCCAAAACATAATACAGTTAGTTTACACAATAAGGCTAATACAGCAACACTTCACTAAAGATTACACTGTAAAGAGACATAAACAGAAAATAAGGTTATTTCTGAACAGGTTTTCGTATGTAACTTCATCTGAAATTTTAAAATTATGTCCAGTAATTATTTTGCCAAAGATAAAAGGCTTTTCCGTTCAAATATCTGTAGCGCTTACCGGGTAGGTACTATTAAGCCATTCTTAACTTGCTCATTACGTCATAAGACATATCTTAAATTAAAATGCTGTATAAAGACATCAATTCTTTTACCATGTAGAGATTTATCTACATTTTTTCTAAAGAAGAAATGACAAGTATAACCAATAAAGAAGGCGTCAGAATAAATTGCTCAGATGATCCTTACATTTGCAAGTGGGAGCAGAGCCACTCCAGAAACCAGAATCCAGGCAAGTTCTGGTGGCATCTCCAACAATTTTATTGCCTACGGGACACTGGTAAGTGACTGTAGAGCCTCTGCCTGTGTCAGCGGTGCCTATCGTTGTATTCTCGTTGCGATCTGGAGAACCACAACTCGCAGGTTCTGCAAAATGACAGGTTGCTGAGGAAGGTATCTTGGACATAGCTTTCAAAAGGGAAACTGCCCTAATTTCTAAGTACGTTCTTTTAAAAAAAGGTCTGTCTTTCCCTTTTAGTTTTTATTTTATTGTATTTTATTTGTGTATTTATTATTATTGTTATTATTTTAATTATTTTGTTATCTGAAAAGGAAATCTACTTCAGTTTGCCGTTAGGTCGGTAACTTAAACTGGGAGAAGAATAAACAAGATCAGCTAACGTAGTTTAATGCCTGTGATTAAGAATATAAATAAATATATATATTAATATATACATATATACCCACTATAGTATTACTATATCTCATAATATATTATACTACCAGTATCTATATATATATATATTAATATAATTATATATATACTATATATATATTATATATATTACCTTTAAAATAAAAAATAAAAACAATGAAACCATAAAAATCATTTCTAGCTGAGAAAGAACAAACGTGGATCGTGTAAAAGATACACGTACAAATATATGGTGGGGGGGGGGGGGGGGGAGGGGGGGGGGGGGGGGGCCCGCAAAATTACGAAAATCCAACTGATGACGAAAAGAAAGATGAGAAAAGCACAAAACGAAGCCGACTTACGAAACTGACAAATCCAGTGGAGGTAATTGAGTTCACATCCGACGTCGTTCCATTTCCATTCTCTTCCACCGTCGAAAACGGCACAGTTCTGTTTGCCGTTGTAATTATTGGGCTGGTCCCTGCCCCAGGCGGGGCTTTCGATGACCTCACCTGGAAAGAAAAAGAACAGAATTAACTATTACTCTTCCTATGACCTCATTTCAGAAAGCGCAGTAAAAACCAGATGAGATTCAATCACATCGGATGGACAAGGTCAGGTAAATCACGTCTAATTATGACAGCTTTCCTTGAACCTTATTTAACTAAGTCCTTTTATGTGTATATATATGTATATATATTATATATATATACAATGTTATAGAGAATTAGTTCTCATTTTAAAGACAGAAAAGGGGAGCGCTGACAGCAATGGGAGCTAGTAAATTTAAGACCGAATAAGTTTTGTAGTAGGTCATTTTTGTCGGTCTCTTGAAGTATATAAATGAAAGAACGAATAAAAGTTTTGTAGTGGAACCTTTTTGTCGGTCTCTTGAAGTATATAAATGAACGATCGAATAAAAGTTTTGTATAGATCATTTTTGTCCGTCTCTTGAAGTGTACAAAAAATTAAGTAGTATTCTTTGATAATTTTGGGAAAAAGTAAACTGCATTCTGAGCCTTATAAATAAACGTGTACGAAAAAAATTTAATAAATACAATTATGATTTTTCTATAACAGAGAACAATCGAAGTAAATGCAAAGTTCCGTCACCCAAATGGTTAGTTAACTAAGTTTCTTGAAATTAATTCACGAAGGCTGATCCCGTTGTAGCGTCACTCTCGGCGAAATGTCATCCCATCTTTCGAATAACCAATTTATGCGCTTGTTCTATCTTTATTTATGCTCTGCTTAATTACGCGAGTAATGACTTCTAGATTTAAATACACCAAAATACTGAGCATTTACACTATAGGAGAAATTACATACCATGGAAACTAGCACTCGTTTACTAATTAGTTTTAGTCAGCCCTTAAAGAAAAGTTTTGTTTACAGAACTGGCATAAAGTGAAAGCTGCCTACTTACACACACACACACACACACACTCACACACACACAAACACAAACTCAGTTCTCACCGCCGATCCACTTCCAAGTACGAGAGATGAAAGAGGGTTCCTTCTGAGCTCCAATCCAAAAGAGATTCGTCTTCATGTTATCCTTGATACGATCCAGTTCGGACGCCAGGAACGAGTGGGTGATTTTGCCAACGCCATGAACGAGGTCCCCGCCCTCTCCCTGGCAATGCTCTCGCCCGCGTTCGAATGTGCCGCCTTCAGTGATCTGAAGAGATGTTATGAGGGTCATTCATTAGTTCAAAACAATGAAGAGATTTAACTGATGCTCTGAAATCATGAGTTCGTGTTGTCACATGGGCAGCTTGATCTAAAAATAACAATGAAACAAACACAAAAAAGAAGAATAAAAAAATAAAAAAAATTGGTGCTCTTCAACTGACTCATCACTGCCTGTCAGACTCACCTGTAACTCATAGCACGTTTGATTGAAAATTCCTAATTTGGAAAGTTCAACCTTGTTGCTACACCGCTCTTTTGAGAATTCTGTAAAAAAAAAACGATGGAATGACGTTAGTAATTCGAAAAATGGCTGCGTAGTGTGCATTTTTATTTCTTATCTTTAAACTTGGAACTGGAATTGTAAGTACTTCAAAATAATTGCTGTGTTAATCTTCGAAATGTTTTCCTGTTTGAAAGAGGTATATTCTAGGATTTGTACTATATGTCAAACTGAGTTTCTTGTACTACACAGATGTAGAATATTCGTAGAAAGGAACAATTAATAATGTACTTAACACTAATATTACAAAAGGGACAAAACAGAATGAAGGGAATAATCGTGCTATAATCAACTCGTCTCGGCAATCTGAATAATTCACTTTCACTGTAAGTTAACCCTTTTGAATTAGTGTGATATAACTGTATCCTCATTTTCCGAGACTTGAAGTTTCCCCTGGTTTTTGTGGGAATTTTTAGAGGAATACCCCATCAGTCAAACTTGGATTCCCGAGTTCGCCAACAAAGCCCAAGAAAAAAAACTCCCGTTTTTTAGAATAGCGGCCTCCAGGTTCCCCTGGGAAGTACCTAAAGATGAGGTCCTCCTCCGAACCAGTGACCCTTCACTCCATTCGGAATCCCTGGAGGAGGACCTACGATAAAGACTTTATTCGGCTTAATATTTTAAAGGGACACAACACGGCTCCTATTTGGATGTTAGTCGGCTCACAAATCTTATCATCGTTTGTTTTCATAGATAGCAGCTAACAGTTTGACAAGGGTTTTAATTACAGAACGTGCCGTATCTTTTATTCTTCGTGAAATTGCAAAATGTAATGTTCAAGTTGTATTTCTTTGCGTCTAAGACTTTCAAGATTTATTTCTCTTTGTCATCTTGCCAGAATTTAGGGGCTACGCCCATAGAGAGAGAGAGAGAGAGAGAGAGAGAGAGAGAGAGATCGTTAAGAATAAGAGAATGTACATCTGGATATCTATGATCAGAATCAGAATATAAAAATGATGCACAACGCACATCCTAATGAGCGACTTGAAAGCCAAGGGACCGCTTCCTTAAGTAACAAAAAACTGAACAAATGAAAGTAAGCAGTAAGTTTGAGCAATCTTTTCGCACTTTTGGCCAAAAACACATGTAACAGTACGTTAAAAAAGGACGACAAGATTTTTGCAATTTCGCAAATTCAATCAAATGCAAAAGAGCTTGATGGTCTGTCAAAAAGATACCAATATTGTTTATGTGCCAGTAACTTCGGCGCCAACCTACCGTACTTGACGACATGTATAAGAATTAGGGAATTTATGTACTAGGTCAGTATACAATAGAAAAATGGCCAGCCTTTCCGACGTGACAAATTGCATCCATCAAGGCATTTTACAAAATACGAGTACATACTCCATTCTTAGCACTTCCACAAACCTGTGTTACAAGGTAGACATCGCTTACGTTTAAAGAAATCACACGGCATGTAAGCTCATTCATAACAAAACCTGCAATGCATATTGAAAATGCAACGGGAGAACACCAGTCTGAAGCAGTTGTCTTGGTCGGGGTGTGGTTGCCTGTAAGGCTTTGCAATATCATAGGCCAAACACGAAGACTTGCTCTGCATTACTAATGGGCCTGGAGACCACAAGCTTAAAAGTGGCGCAATTCTGGGATTACGGAGCCATGACAGGCTTAAGCCAAAAGACTGACACTGCATTCTAATGATGGTCAATATGTTGTAGGAGAAGTTTATATAAGGGTCTTACTGAAATGTAACGTTAACTCTAAGTTTTCAGATATTATATAAAAGAAAAGGCTTGGGAAAAGAACAAGATATTTCCGCGCTTGCTAATAGCATTATGGTGTGCTTTGATTAAGATGTAGTTTTTGACCAAAATACATCATTGTACAGAACCGTCATGATCTGATAAATCTTAAGACAGAAAAGCAGTAAGTAGCATTCTTTCAGCAAGATCAGATGCTTCATCTTCTACGGCAAAAGACAAAATTACACAGCGGCCGAGTATCTGCAGTTATATATAAAATAAATACATGCCAATAGTATCACTGCATATCCTGGGTGATCCTCTTTACAAACCAAAACGGGCATAACAAAGATGAAAGATCTCTTTTTCAATTTACACACACACACACACACACACACACACACACACACACCACACACACACATATATATATATATATATATATATATATATATATATATATATATATATATATGTGTGTGTGTGTGTGTGTATGTGTATATTGTGTATGTAGTGTGTGTGTGTATATATATATATTATATATATAATATATTATATATATATACATATATATATATATATATAATATATATATATATATATATAATATGTTATTGCAACTATTGTGTGCATATAACCTAAAACATCTTATATGTGAATTGAAACCTACTTGAGGGCTGAAACTGATTCTTGATAATGATGCTAATCAATTAATTACTCATCTGTGAAAACATGTCACTCAATTCGAATCATTATTATTGTTTAATTAATTAACAGCTATCATTTTAGTAAGAATCCCCTTCACGGGCAACAGACTCCAAGGTTCCTGTTCGGGGTGATCCCCCTTCTTCATCAATCTCCCCTTCCATACCTTGGGTCGAGAACACCTCGACTTCGCAGAGGGACATGGAACCTTCGACACCAACCATCTGCACGAAGACGTATCGACCTTTCATGGCTCGGGCACATGACAGTTCCTTCGTCGCTCCTTCCTCTGTAGAAGAAACCAGGCAGTGTTAATAAATTAATGGTCTATACAGTCCCAGATCTCTTTAAAGCCTCATTATCTACATAATTACCAAATTCCCTGGAACGATATGCTTTTGTTACAACAATCGCCGATGCCAGATACACGTCTGTAGCATATGTCATTTATGTCAGAGTTGAGAAATGACATGCACAGGACGTTTACAATTGTGAGAAGGTTTAATACATAATAGATACAAATAATTTACATTTACATTTAATCTTAAAATCACCAATTAAAATGCAAACACACACACATACACGTACACTCACACTTTTCCCCAAATTCATTCACAAACTCTTTATTCTACGAATTTCCTATTTTTTCTCCTTACTGTCAAAGAAAATATGACCTAGATGCTTGTTTCCGCAAACTGAGGAATGAAGTACCTTGGAACTAAAATTTTACGGAGGATATGACCATCAAAGGGAACCAAAACTCACTGAATCTAAACATAAAACCATCTCAGGCTCACAGTTATACAGATACAAAACTAGAAAGAGCCTACCGACAATTATGACGAGGATCTTTCGACTCTGTTGATCTCAAAAACTACACAAGTTTACTGATTTATATTGTCAATGACATCATGCTGGCAACTGCTTTAAAAACAGTGACCTAAGAAGTAAGACCCATTACATCACTTAAATCCCTCAAGGTTATATAACACAATCGGTGCACCAGGAAATCCAGCGCCCATAAACAAAGTAACTTCGAAGTTTGAGAAGAGCCTTATCATCGCCGAAGCCGAATTCTACTGATTTCCCCTGCAATAATGCTTCTACCACTGCGCTAACAAAACAAGCCATCAACAGTTCATTTAGTGATAACATGAGAAACGCGTAACCTTCTGCTTTGCAAGGAGACTTATCACCCTAAGAGCCAATGAGCAATTTCGAATTCCGGGAAATCAAGACTTGCACGGAGATGTGATTATGTTTTGAACCTGGGTAACTTTGTAAGTTAAATTGGTTTCATAATTCAGCTGTTAAACAAATAACTCCGTCGACAGGTTTACCTCAATTCATGTCTTCCCCTTCCACCCAATTTTCAAATAAGGAAATTTCTTGATAATTTGTTCATTTACAAACCATTCCATTTTATCAAAACTACATCTTCGCAGAGAGATGAAACTGAGTACTACCCTTGATAGTTTCACTTGTATCTCCGTTTATAATAAGCAATAAAGCAAACGCAAATGAAACAAGGAAAAATAATGTCTCTTCAAAGGAGGGAACTGCGAACGAATATGAGAAACGACCTTTTCCGCGCATTCTTCCCTGAATGAAACAACAATAAAGCGTCTTCCGTGGCGATTTCAAATAAGGCATTATCATCACAACAATGGGATTCTTTCCATCTCTGATGATTGTCACAAAGAGGTCATTCTCAAGCAGTAATTGCAAATGCTAAAAGACAGAAATATAATTTTTCCTGAGAGAAAACGTCATTGAATTAACGGAGACAACAATAGACGAGGTAGCTCGAGCCGTCAGTCATCATGTAGAACAGGTTGCAAATAGACTAGTGGCACATTATCCTGACAATACCACGCGCAAACTAACAAAATTAGCGGTAACATGTTATTCAAGGCATGTTTTATGGTTCTGGAAGCACAGTTTGAAAAATTGTGGCAATAATCTGATCTTTTCCTCTCTCCCAAGGTCTCCCATCAATTCAGATTTAATGGTCATGCGATGAAGAATCGCAAATTCACAAAAATGCGCGTATTTTTCAGAGTACGTAAAATATGTAATGAGAAATAGTTAGAGTTGTTATACCAGTTTTCCTTCACCTTTAGACTCAATATTTTTGTGAATCCTTTCTTGCATAGTGCCCATAAAAGGTATTAGCTTTCCCAATTTCAGCTATTCTTTTAGAATAGCTGAAATTGCTCGCTCTCTGTCTTGCTCAACTTTTTAAGTACGACATGGCAAAGTCGACTATATATCTTGTACTAACTATTCTGCCTAGGTCAACAGTTATAATGGCTGGAAAGACCCAATTTAACACACACACACACACACACACGTATAGACAATGTATAGAATTATATATATTATATATATATCTATTATATATATCTATATATATATATATATATCTATATATCTATATATATATATATATACAGATATATATGTATGTACGTATGTGATATATATATATATATATATATACACACACACATATATATGTGTATGTATGGATGTATGTATGTATGTATGTATGTATGTATGTATGTATATATATATATATATATATATATATATATATATATATATATATATATATATATATATATATATCATTCGAGCTACAAATGTCCTTTAATATCTAATTCACTCTACCTCGGAATTGATATATTTTCATATATGTACCGAGGGGAATTTTTTTAGTTGATAATAATTTCGTACCCCCATGGGTCACTGTCCGATCCTGATTTCGTTCCCCGTCCAACTGGACGGTGGTTCGATCCCATGGGGGTACGAAATTAGTATCAACTAAAATTGAATTAGATATTAAAGGACATTTGTAGCTTGAATGATTTATATGAATCACGGTGATGTGATAAGATAAATATTCATATATATATATATATATATATATATATATATATATATATAATGTGTGTGTGTGTTACTAATCACTCCAACAGGAAAACCTAAAATACACCCAGTTACTTTTATGGAATTGAGTAAGTTATCCTCATAAATGCAGGGAGAGAAATTTAAGAAGCCATTTTGGAATAACGCTGTTAACAATCAGCAAGAAGAAGAATCTAGTCATAAACTCGCGCAGACTCACAGACTGCCTTCTCTGCCACCCTGGCATTTGCATTCAAGGACAGGACTAACAGATAATAACCGGACGGCTTCCGATATTCCGTCTATTGTCCTTTGCACAAAAAAAAAAAAAGAAAAAAAAATAACTGGAATTGTTTTAGCCTATTCTTTGCGTTATGGACCATTATATTCTGCAGTCTTTATTGGATACTATGTTATTAAACTCTCATACTAATACAAATTTACCCATACAACTTTACCCATTACAACGGGTTACCCACAGCAGCTTAAAACCAACTGGTAAGAAGTCCTTGTTGCAAATCTTTTTAAAGTGACGTCGGTTTCAGTGTTATATAATGGACTGTCGTTTGGGATTTCATTCAACTAGAACATTTCCCACGCTTACAAGAAAAAATTATACTATATATATCAATATATATATATATATAAAAAAAATATATATATATATATATATATACATATATATAAATTATATAGAATATATATATATAAATAAATATAAATATATACATACTAAATACATAAAATAAAGTAAAAAGTTACGCAACCTCATCAATGATCTCTTGAGATTGTGAGTGACGTCAGTTTCCTAGTAAGTTAGTCTTGTTTATCAACACAACTAGTGCTAAATAAACACTTCACAGCCTCAGAAAACTCGACTTTAAACAGTTCATGGCAAATATTTTTTTAAACTAAATACGACTATCAAAACCATTACACATCATTGCAGAGTCATTGAATAGCTCTAGTAGCTTCTCTGACGAGTGCTCTTCAAAAGGACATGGCAGCAAAAAGGGAAGAGACACCGGAAATCTCAAAGATCAAACGGTAGCTAGGCTTACTGTCAAATATCACTTCCGTATAAAAAAAGATAAAAAAAACTTGTTGGTACATGTCCGAAAATCATTCTTCAAAGGACTGGTCTCCAAAACCTTCAACGGTTGCTCCGTCCAAGAACATTCCAACTTTGTATCCATCGGCTGCAGGAAGCTCTCAAGGTGACCAAGTTTTCTGTCTACAGCGGATACTCTGGAGCGGTAACCGCCTCTGGGTTCGAATACAGCAATGGCAAGAGGGAGGGCGGACGAGTGAGTGAGTGAGTGGTGAGGAAGACTTGGATAAACCGTGGGATGAAGACAGAACCTTCTGATATACAAATTCACGGCTCCCTTGGAAGACTCGATTTTGTAGTATAATGAACTCCTACTCGAAATATCTCAGGCAACGCTGCCACAACATCGAAAATATTGCAAATGTGTATTCTTTACTGTTTTATTGCTAAAACATTTAGTCTTAGCAGCTTTGTTATATTGGTTCCATGTCAGATTCCAGAGTATGTTTCCATTTATTTATCTACGAGGTTATCACCAAAATAAAGTAAATTTTGTTATTAGCTTTGCATGTAGGTACAGTCAGCCCATGAAGAACTGGCGAGGTTTCTTAATTCATTGTTCGTTATGGAAATATCGCCATATGCCGGTGCCAGATTATTTACTTATCAATAAATCATATTTCCTGTCAAAGGT
This sequence comes from Macrobrachium nipponense, assembly GCF_015104395.2. Classification (NCBI taxonomy): domain Eukaryota; kingdom Metazoa; phylum Arthropoda; class Malacostraca; order Decapoda; family Palaemonidae; genus Macrobrachium; species Macrobrachium nipponense. The sequence goes on from NC_087201.1 coordinate 134,214,475, forward strand.
GCTATACTTGAAATAAATTACATTAGATTTAAGTAGATTTATTCAACGTATCAAAGATAATTAATTTTGCAAAGTAAGGAAAATATATACCGACGAGTCCACGAATTCTCATTTTATTTTCAACAGCATAAGCATTTTGAAGTTGGCTTTGCTGCCGCTCGAGTCTTGGCAAACGTATCGTACTGTACTGGGGTATCGTCGTTTCGTCTCCTACAGCCGATAAACAATACATTAGGACGTCAATTTCTTTAATAGCAATGTGTAATTAAACTAATTTTTTCCTTTAACCAATAAAATAATTTGCATGCCACATTTAATGGGCCTAAATTTGACTTCTGATTTTCACACATGATTAGCCTAAGTCTATTTTCAGCAGTATACTCTCGGATACGTCATGCGAATGAATATTTAAATCGGCAATATCTATATTAATCTGCTTTATTTGATTATTCCCGTTATTCTTTTTTATTGGCCATGTTCTCCTTTGTTCTTATCCCTTTCATAATTTCTTAACATAATTTGCTCAGACCTAGCTATTCCGAGTCAAAAAGCAATCATAAAAAAAATTAAACGGGCACTTTAGAAAGCTGCGGGAGTCAAAACTGACGAATACATTAAGAAAGGCTTACTTTCATGAAAGCTTTCTTGGATTGATCTTTCTGTAGCTATTCATTCCTTCTAAATAGAAATCAATTAAAATTAGTTTCACGTGTAGGGCTAGACTTACTACCATAAGCATATTATAAGTAGCTGGAAGGATAAGAAAAAACTTCCGAATACAGGAACATGAAATGCATATTACGATAGACGGTAACCCCTCCAGGAAGTGATGAGCGAGGGAAACACATTGGTAGGCACGAAAAGGACAGGAAGACAGGTGCAAAAGAGACAGGAAAAGCGAATCCTCACTGGACGGAAACAGCTGCGAGCTTTGGACATCAAAGGGAAAGCAGTCAGTCATCACATAGCAACAGAAGATATTAAGTAGTACCATCTTGTCCTAAAAAACGACACTACAATAAAATAAAAATGATTAAAAAAAAGCATATAGACACCAGTCAAAGGTCTCTGGGACCTCTACCTGCAGGACTGCCGGGTCCTTGATCTTTCTTAACCTTCTGGGAACGTAGTTATCAGTATCCCAGCTATAATTACTTTAATGGGCTGATGTCATAGACGTTAAGAGACACATGTAGGTTACTAGGGGAGATACTGTATGCAGTGGTTTTGCGAATGGCAAGAGATTCCATCATTTTTAGCCTTCTGTGTTTCATCAGTTTGTCAGTCATTTTAAAGGAATTTTTTTTATCCAAGTACAGTTATAGGACCACTAGCGCTACGGATAAGTTTACAGTGAGAGAACTGAAAAATGACAGACCTTTAGGAATAATTCTTTGAGCGCACAAGTAACTATTATTCTGGACATCAAGTAAATATCAAAATGTCAGTTTTTTCCATCATTGTTTCTTCGAGCATTGCGAATAGTCAGAGTTTTTAGATTAAGTCTCCGTTGAAGATTTCGATCAAAGAATAAGGGCGTGAGCGATATCTTGTCTAACCAAACACGTAAACTGTTGTGTGCAGATGCCCGACAGGGATGCATACAGTTAGCAAGCAACACTGACCGAGAGGTATTAATGCCATACGGCTCTGAAATCATCGACAACACTCAAACACACAGCTTTAGTTAAGACTACACTAGAAAAAGCGTCAAGAGAACGACTCATTTTGGTCATGAATTTCATTCCTTCATCACCATTCATTTTATCATATCTTATTCGTCCATCCAACTTCGTCTTGATATAAAAATCTTCAGAACAAGAGCTCTTGGGCAAACACTTACATGAAGAGAAAGCTGGAGAAAACGCCAACCAATGTTTTACAATTCGTCTCTGGCGCCTTTTCCTATCCAAAGCTAACTTGAGTCCTACGACTCGACACCAAAGCGATCTGCAGTTGATGATTCGGATTATGCACTCTACTTGCCTATGAGGAAAGTTTAGAAAATCAATGCAGACTTTACACTGATTTTCTAAATCAATGCGTATGATTTTGGGGAGAGTTATAAAAGCAATTACCCTACGCATAAGACCCCAATATAATACTCTATCGAAGTTAAAATATCACAATAATCATTTTCTGCATAAATATTAGAGGTTTCTTTTTAATCAGAAAAGAGAATCCAGGTAACTGCCACATTTTACGAGGAATGTTTCATTATTATTATTATTATTATTATTATTTTATTATTATTATTATTATTATTATTATTATTATTATTATTATTATTATTATTAATGTTATCTTTATTATCATCATGTTTTACTGTAACTAGGAAGGAGGAGGCCGTCTCTTTCTTATACGTTACATTAAAAAGAATGGTTGTATCAGCATATTTCAGTTTATAATATAGCTTCTCTATTCTTCTAAGAATTCCTTCTTTTTTTTGTGGGGAAGGTCATATGGTAATTGTCCGATATTCAAGTTAAGTCATGGAAGTGTAAGGACACATTCGGGGAAATTTCGATTTTACTTAAGATAATGTTGAAGTACAGTAATTCTACAAGCACAAGAAATAGAAATTTTGGCGGTAATGAGTACGTGACATTTCTCCTTCAGAAAACGAAATCGTCAGAAGAATACTGAAGATTATTATAAATGGAATTCCGATAATGCAGCCATTAATTTTGGTGAGATGTGTATTATTATCATCATTGTTACTGTCCAGAATAAATGAACATCGCTTAACCACTTTCTACTCTGGTTGCTTTCGAGGGAAGGGATATTATAAATTTTATTTGCAAAATCCATAATAGTCTAATTCCGAAACATTTTCCTACCATTAATTCGCTAGTTTTACCAAAGAGACAACTAAAATGGCATTATTATATCAACAAAAAAAGAACACATCATGAGTTCAGGGTCATGAAGAAAAAAAAAAACAGGAAGGGGCTGGAGTGAGCAGTTTTGTAAACTGTTCAGTAAAATCTTTTGTACCTTTATAGTGCGTTCTTCTGCAACAACAAAAGCAATTCATAACCGTAAAACAAATCAGGCAAATCTGTAACAAAAAATTAAAGAAACAGCTCCCCATCCTTGTAAATGAAAGATACGGTGGCCGCTGTAGCGCAATAGGTGAAGTCGTCATCTGCTGGAGTTGGGCCTTGGCCAATGAGAGGCTGGAAAATGAGTGACGTCATCGTTAAATGACGGCCTGAGTCCGCAGCTGCCCGAGAACAAGAATGATGGGTCGAGTGGAGGTTGAAATCACCACAGGCCCGGCGCTAAAACAACTTTCACTGACGGAATCATGTGATGCAGACCGGCAAACCGTTCTGGGACTGTACTGCACAAAGGTTGCCAGACCCACAGAACTACCTGATGGGTCCAGTGATGTAAGCCAAACACGAGAAGTTGACCACACAACAGATTCAGCGAAGAAGTTCACACGACATGTGCTATGAGCATTGCGACATCTCTCGCGATGGTCTTAAGGTTCAACTTGCTTTACACCAATGAAATACTCTTCCTTGCAATTATCTCAAGGAATCAGAGTTGATTTAAGCGTCATCAGGAAAAGCTCACCCAATGATTTGGCACACAACAATCTCCGCCTGTAAAAACGGAAACTGGGAGATGCTGCACCGTCATGTGGAAAGGCCATAACCCTCAGGATGCCCGTACACCACTTTCCATTTCAAGGCCCTTGACCTCTGCCTTAGGAAACTGCAGAAGATCTCTCTCTCTCTCTCTCTCTCTCTCTCTCTCACCAGAAGTTGTAAACAGCAACCGTGTGGAAGAGTTTAAAAGAAAGCTAGACAAAATCATTAGGAGGCTGTGAATGAACATTAAAACCTGCTCCTTGAAGTAAGTGAGCACACGATGTCTCCTCGGATGAACTAATAAGTCTTTGAGACACCCTAATCCTTGTAACTCCTTGTAACACACACACTCTCTCTCTCTCTCTCTCTCTCTCTCTCTCTCTCTCTCTCTCTCTCTCTCTCATAAAGTTCCCAACGTAGCTGAAGAAGAGTGAAAAAATGTACCATCGAAGTTTTACACATAAACTTCAGTTCTCATCGGATTTTATCGTAGGAAAAGTTGGTTCTTTGTTAAACTGAACAATATGAGATGAGGAATTTGTTCACAAAACTAATAACGGAAAATTCCCAATATCGTGTCCCCGTTTCCATGTTGATATGTTGCTCACTACAGTCATTATTCTATACTTCTGAAGCATTTGCGTTTAGACAAATATAACCGAAATTTTGCCTTTGCTGAAAGAAATGCGCTCGATATGTCAATTTTTATTAGTTTCATCCTAGCAAATGAAAAAAAAATATCAAAATCAGTAGCAACAAAGGGATCATCCAACATCAGATCAAAACATTATCAACTACCAATTCAAATGTAATTTAAAGAAGAAAAAAAATAGATGACCCAATCAGACAATCTCCCGAGAGTTTTCCCTCAAGCTAAACATGAACGAAGGAGCAAAGGTCCCTTTAGGCAACTTCAAACCTCACATGAATAATCTCGGGGCCAACGGTGCTTGTGACCTCAGAGCAAGTTTTTAAATCTCGGGGTCTAGCCATGACTTCCATCACAAAGGACTCTTGAATTTACCTGTCAAGCGGGATTTCGTGAAGGAAATATTGCAGGATTTCCAATTAAAATCAAGGGAAAGAAACATCATATATGCAAGCAGTTTGTTGGCATTAAAAACATCTAGGCATCCGTGTATTCGTCTGTGTTTGAACTTATATATGGATACATCTTAGTAAAAACCTTTTCCCTTCTACTTGGTACAAAGGGGAACTTATTTCAAGAAATGAATCGGCAACACAAAAACCACGACGCTGATATTTACTTCGTATGAAAAAAATGAGCCAATGTAAATAAAATATATCGAATTCGGCAACCTTTGTTCGTTCTGTATTCAATACAACCATCTTAATAACGACCTCTGATTGCTGTTTTTTTTTTTTATGGTGGAAAAAAAAAGTTAAGTATATCTTAGTTTTACCAGACCGCTGAGCTGATTAACAGCTCTCCTAGGGCTGGCCCGAAGGATTAGATATTTTTACGTGGCTGGTCACCTAGCAAAGGGACCTACAGCTTATTGTGGGATCCGAACCACATTATATCGAGAAGTGAATTTCTATCACCAGAAATACATTCCTTTGATTCCACGTTGGCCGCGCCGAGAATCGAACTTCGGACCACCGGCTTTTTGTGGTGGAAAGTCTTAAAACACATACATTCTGTGCCCCGGGCTCATTGTGTGTCATCTTTATCCGGAAGACAAAAGCAGCAATTCAAGATACAATGGAGACGGTTTCCTTACATTGTGCTCGTAGCTTCCATTGCAGCATGCCATTTGCAGCAAACAATGCGAGAGGGAGGTGTATATCACGCCCCCCTCTGCAGAAGCCTCATAAAGCAACCAAGTTCTTAATTACTACATGAGGTTATTGGTAAGATTATCATCTGACCTTGAAGTCAATCAAACAATACTGATCATTCTGCTGAGGAATGTCTTTGAAAATTGAATATCAAATATTTCTCTCTATTCGAAATATATCTCTAATTCTTAATAAAAAGATATTGGATATTACTAGTCACGATGGCAGTTTACGTTCTACTTATTGTAAACGAAATAGATTATTGCAGACTAGACATGAATTAATCACAGAAATAAAGGGAAAAAACAGAACGACAGCGAAATATTTGGGTATCAATTAAAAGCCATTGTTCAACACAAAAGATTCCTTGATTCTCTCTCTCATTTAAAATCTAAAGACAATAAAAAACTCGTGGATAAATAACAACAAAAGACGAAATCATACTTCAAGGAGGACAATTTTCCTTAAAAAAAAATAATGGCATTCATCATTGCAAGATTACAATTCGACGGCAAATGAAAGTAGTTGCCAGCAGAACACGAAAGGAATTGTGATGTCGATGATTACTATCAGCAATTGTGTCATGTTTGGTTTTTTGGGATAATGATGGGTGGTGAAGTGTGATTTGGAGCTTTGGCGCAGTTCCCTCCTTCAGGTTTTCTTCTTTCTTTTTTTTTTTTTTTTTTACATTATGATGGCGCAAAATGGACCGGCCGCTTACCGAAGATGACACACCTCAGTGTGGTTACTAAAAGCTTGTTACATAGATGGTCACAACGATGTTACTGTTGCTGCTGCTACTGCTACAATTATGGCTCCGACGAGCATTACGCATTATTGTGCGCTTGCAAGTTATGCCCTTGCACCATCTACACCCGTTTTCACCAACGCCACGGCCTTCTCTCTCTCTCTCTCTCTCTCTCTCTCTCTCTCTCTCTCTCTCTCTCTCTCTCCAAAAACTTCGGTTCTAAGCATTTTCGTCCCATTGATTCATTTTGAATTTATGCAAATCCGTCCCACAGAATCGGATTATGGAGAAATCATTCAAAATAGTAGCAGAAGTAACTGTAGATAGATATTTTATATATTGGGATCACCACTTATTCTTACATATTTAAGTCATTACCAATCAATTATTTATCATCGTAAAGATAAACTAAGAGCATATTTGGAATCCTGGCGAAAAACATTATTCTGGTAGCTTTTCACCAGAATTCCAAATATGTTAGTTTTTCCTCTACGATGATAAATAACTGATTGGTAATGACTTTTAAATATGTAAGAATAAGTACTGATCCCAATGTATAAGATATCTAGTAAAACCACTTGATTTCGAACGACAAAATCTACCATTTAGTTGGATTTTCGAATGTATTACATAATGAATGTCTGAGAAAACAAACAGCGACTAATGACAGACACACTAGAAAGCAAATCATCAAAAGAGACGCAATGATGTTTGTAAAAACAAGAGGTATTGCATAACCCAGAAAGGGATTAGAAAGTGAGAAAATAAGTGAGAGTACCAGAGAATTATAATCGCAACAGGCGAGGGCTGCATTCAGAGGTAATCTTGCAGAGTCATAAGCAACCTTGATGAATCTGTAAAAATGAGTGGACTTAACAATGGCATAACGGTGGTTGAGGCTGAGTCACGGAAAGACTTGTATGCACGAAGTCCAATTCACAAGTAAGAACAAGTGTCTGGAACTACGAAAAAGATTCGAAAAAAAAAAAACACACAAAAATACAAAAATTAAAATTTTACAACTCTACAAGACTGCATGGGAATTAAGACCAAATCATTGAAGATATTAAGAGAAAAGCTGTAACTATCTCTAACCTAGAGCGAACTAAAAACAAAAAAACAAAACAAAAATAATCACACAAAAATTAAAATTTTACAACTCTACAAGACATTGCAGGAAAATTAAGTATTAGTCATTGAAGAAATTAAGGGAAAAGCTGTAAGTACCTCTAACCTAGAGGTTATAGCTGAAGCGAGCTGCCCAGTGATCACGATGCAGAATGAGCCAACGCCTGGATGCAACGCTGCACCCCGTAATAGGACGTCTAAAGGCGAATAGGGCTTATAGTTCAGGGCTATCAACTAAGAGGAAAAAAAAAAAAAAAAAAAAGTCCAGGGTGACGTCAGGTCACTTTCCGTCGAGTTCGAATTGGGAGGGGTTTCTTTTATTTATTTATTCTATTGATCTTCCAATTGCCTTTGTTACTCTCGCGTTTTGTGACTTCCTGCGTTTATTTGCTCTCCTATGGACGCCTTCTAACACAAAAGCGGGGAACTTGACGAACCGAAATGGTGGTGGGCGGGGCTTCTGGAATCATCAAGCTAGTCAGACGTTCATATGTTTTTTCTTTCCTTACTCTTATTTACTACAAATGTTCATATATTTGTGTTTTTTTTTTACATTCATTTACATATGCTCATATGTTTGTGTTTCTTGACATTCATTTACGTACATATATTCATGTTTGTGTTTTTTGGAATTCATTTATATATTCATATGTTTATTTTTTTACATTCATTTACATATGTTCATATGTTTGTGTTTTCTGACATTCATACATATTCATATGTTTATTTTTTGACATTCATTTACATATGTTCATATGTTTGTGTTTTCTGACATTCATTAACATATGTTCATATGTTTGTGTTCTCTGACATTCATTTACATATGTTCATACATTTGTGTTTTCTAACATTCATTTACATAGGTTCATATGCTTGTATTTTGTGACATTCATTTACATACGTTCATGTTTGTTTTCTGACATTCACTTTCATATCCTCAAATGTTTATGTTTTCTGACTTTAATTTACATATGCTCAAATGTTTGTGTTTTCTGACATTCATTTACATATGTTCATATTTTTGTTTTCTGACATTCATTTACTCATGTTCATATGTTTGAGTGTTTTTTTTTCATTTCTATACATACATTCATGTGTATACACACACACCCACACACACACAGACGCACACACACAGAGCACACACACACACACACACACACACATATATATATATATATATATCTATATATTATATATAAATTAATATATACATATAGTTTGTGTGCTTTGAAATTTACTTACATATTGCAAGCGGTGTCCATATACCTACTTACCTTATATTGTCGATAATGAAATGCCTTTGCACACTTTTTCCTATACAGTATACAGCATTTTATATACAAAATCTTTAATTTTTCCTTTATGGAACCCTCCTGTCTTCTTTATACTACCCTGTCTCATGTAGAAATCTCATTGGCTTCGTAGCCTACTTGAGACTGGCTTCAATAGGTCAACCGGTTTCTATTTACTTAATTATTCACAAACCAAACAAGTTCCTGTCACTTCCTTTTACAAGACTGATCAATTTCGTACAAATACCAACGGACAGTGAAGCTAGACCCTTGATGGAAACTAGTTATAATATAAGGGGGAAAATGTGTGGCCAAATCTGTAAGGAACTCCTGAATAACAGAAGCAATGAGAGGTGACCACATTCGAGCAAAATAAAATAAAATAGATAAATTAAATAAAGAATTAAATAAACAGCCACCGGTATCTAGCGATCCATTTTCCTGAGCTATGTCTGGTACATGATTGATGAGGTGGCATGACAGGTATCACTAGGCCTGCCTCTGACAGATGAACTACAAACAAGGTGAGGCCGGTTTTATCGAAGATATAAATTGCTTTAAATTCATTCCTGTGTGTGTGTGTGTGTGTGTAAGGCAGCAGAGGAGGGGGGGGGGTGCAGTTTGTTAACAAGTAGAAGCACCACGAATTTTATTACAATATTTCAATCATGACCGGATCCGCTTGATAAAAAAAAAAAAACACACACACACACTCAAGATGTAGTTAACGAAAACTTTAGACTTTAGCAATCTGCATTGTGTGGTCAATCCAAGACACTACTGATGCAACCTGAACATCCAAGATGTTGACAGAAGAGAAACGGATAGCATCTTCACAGCACAAAATACAAGAATTGCGATGAAATTAGTGCGATGAAATAGATAAGAACTTTTTCTTGGAGAGACTAAACTCAGTGTGATTTCAATATAAAAAATCATGAGTGAAGATGGAGATATTCAAGATTCAATGTAAATCATCGAAGAGTAATCGGAAAAAGAAGAAAAATCATGTAATATATATATATAATATATATATATATATATATATATATATATATTTCTGTTTTCTTACCTACCCTCTCTATATTCTATAGACTGGTGTTTATTTCCAGTCAGATCATATATATATATATATATATAATAAATATGTATCTATATATCTATATATATATATATATAATGATATATATATATATATATTATATATATATATATATATAGAAGCTGACTGGAAATAAACACCAGTCTCTATAGAATATAGAGGGTAGGTAAGAAAACAGAAATATATACAAGGTCGGCGCTAACAACAAAATTATTTGATCAAAAGTTGAGAGAGAGAGAGAGAGAGGAGAGAGAGAGAGAGAGAGAGAGAACCTTGGCGTGCAGATTCTAATGGCAGAGTCACCTGGATTTTATTATTATTATTATTATTATTATTATTATTATTATTTTATTATTATTATTATTGGTCTATCATAATCATCCAATCATCCCATGCGACTGGGTGTTATATAGTATGGGGTTCCGGGTTGCATCCTGCCTCCTTAGAAATCCATCACTTCTCTCACTATGTGCACTGTTTCTAGTAGCACATTCTTCTACATGAGTCCTGGAGCTACTTCGGCATCTAGTTTTTCCAGTTCCTTTTCAGATATCTTGGGATCGTCCTTAGTGTTCCTGTGATTATGGGTACAACTTCCACTGGCATATCCCATATCTTTCTTATTTCTATTTTCAGGTCTAGACACTAATCAATTTTCTCCCTTTCTTTCTCTTCAACTTTGGTCTCCCCTGGTACTGCGACATCAATGAGTGATACTTCTTGATTTTGTCCATCAACGTCACGTTTGGTCTATTTGCATGTATCACCCTATCTGTTCTGATACCATAGTTCCAAAGGCTCTTTGCCTGATCGTTTATTATTATTATTATTATCGTTATTATTATTATTCCAAGGGTTACAATAGGAAAACTAAGACATATAGAAGAAAAGATCAACTACAAACCAGAAACAGCCAAAAAAGGGAATTAAGACAATTAACATCAAATAAATAAATAAACGAGACGAAACTCATGAGATCTTACTCAACTCCGGAAGTTCCACACTTCACATGTACTATGGTTAGGAGGATCATTCTACAATTTGGTCACTGCTGAAGTAAAAGTCCCATAAAACCGTGTGGTACTGAAGCTTATATATAGAAAGGTAAGACCGCTACAGTTATCTGCTTATCTGGTACTACGCGGAGCTTGGCCCAGTCAGAGGAAATCTGAATGCAAAGGATGACTGCTATGAGCCAGGGAATATTACTAAGATTTGGGGTGAGAAAACATAACACAAGTTTGTGTTTGCTATCTTCTGAAGGATATCAAGAGCAACGAGATAAGATTTCCCGATGCATCCAAAACGACAGGAAAGGTCTTCGGCAGACGTTGCCTTGCAAAAAATAATCATTTTGATTCCAAAGAAAATTTAGATTCAAGATGCATCTGGAAGTGAGAGTTGGATAAAGTTTCAACTAGTTTAACAGGAGATTAAGCAACAGAAGAATTGTTAGAATGATTACAACAGTCGTCTTCCTTTCCTTCGCAGGTTTGCAAGAGAAAGAATAAGTACAAGAATCACACAAAAAATTAAGCAAAAAAAGACGACAAAGTACAAGGATCACTTTCTCCGGAAGACACTTATGAAAAGTGTCGGACAACAACATAAACAAAAATCTTGATAACCCTCAAGGAACCAATGCTCTGCAGGCTTTAAAAGCTGAGAATAGGAGGAGGGGCTAGTGATTAAAGTGGAGCACAGCAGGAAAATTTTGAACATAAGAACTGTGAGAAGAATCATCCAACTAAAATATAAGAATTGAAGTGAGCAGAAAAGGGAAGAAGAAATATTCTATTTGCAGTTGTCAAGAGCTTTGAATGTTTTCAATGTGTGTGTGTGTGTGTGGGCGGGGCATAGGAAGAGGAGGGGGCCTTTGAACAGTATACATGATTTTATCATATTACAATAAAACATTTCCATCTTACGAGAAAGTAAAGTGATTTTAAGCAGATTTAAAAGGGGCCTAAACAGCAGCCAAATGAAAGGCTAATAATAATTCCCTTTTTATAGAAATGTTAAGTTTTAGCCTTATTTTTTCACCAAAAAACTATGTAAAACCTGCTGAAATTGTGCATAATTCTTTCAGTAACATCTTAATTCTCTGTTTGTCTGGGAACATGTTATGTTCTCCTGCCTACTTTCATTTGTCTTTCATACAGAAAACCCCTTTCTACGGTCTTGAGTTGTCCATCTTATAATTCTTCCACTGAAGAATCATAAGATTATATTCTACGGAGGATTAAGAGTGGATTAGTTTGATATATTGAAACAATGATCACAACTGCTGTTGCATCTAACTCTAAATTGCCTTCATACATCCGCAAATAAATCCGATTATAATCTTACACAGTGACAAAAACTTATCCCGGAAAAGGAGAGAAAAACAAATACAAGAACGAAAACGGAAACATGGAATGCAACCAGACAAATCATCACCAAACAGGACTAATCTTAGACTAAGCCCGGTCAAGATAAAGACAATCAGTCCATACTAATGGATATAACGATATGTAAACGTGGCGTCCAGCTATTAACGTGCTTGTTGGCTTTACATCGGATAAATTATAAGTGAGCTAATCATGTAATGAATCACAGCTGTTCAAACTGGCTCATTTGTGAATATTAAAGAGTTGTGGAACAAAGGGGAAATCAAGTACTTTGTATAACCCCACTTGAAGATCATATTTAAGTAGTAACGCAATATACAGGTATAAAGTTAAGATTATTTCTAATAGCAGAAAACACAGAGTAGAATAACAACAATCTTTAAAGGATCATATTTTAGCTACTGGAAGTTGAAATAAGTAACTGTGCATACAAAGAGACATAAGTCTCAAAAAGAGGAAACCTTCGCATCAAAACATCATTATTTACAAATAACTGTATTGCCAAACTTGGCAAGTCATTGCATGGTAATTCAAAGAATGACAAGGATAAAACCTTGGGAACTATATTTCCACGCCGTTTAGTATTACAATTGCTGGTTCCTACTTCCAAATAAGCCCAATCCTTATTGTGCAATAAATAGCTTTGTTACATCAGTGGCTGGATTTGGTTGACAATGATACAAAGATCTTAAGAGCCACCTGCAGTCATTGTCTTTTTATTTGTATTCCCCCTCCCCCCCAAAAAAAAAATGTATAGGCATCTCGTTCAAACACGTGAGACTCGATTTCTACCAAAAAATCAACAGAGTAAATCAAGAAACAGGCTATTAAAAAAAGGTCAATAGCTTCTCTTTATTTTTCTTGTTTGATCGTTTTAGTCTCAGACTGAGATATACTTTCTCTTGAGCGTCAAAATCAAGTCTAACCTGACGTGCCAGTTTACCTTATGCTCTCCTGCACTGAAAGTTTTTACTTAAGACTTCGAGTTATCTAGTGATACTACCTCACAAGCCAATTCTCCAAGTTTACCACCAGTCTCCTGTTACATGACATATAATAATAGAGAACATTTGCAACCTGGCCTCTTAAAACCCATTCCATCATGGAAGAACGAGGCTCAATTTACGGATCTCAATATCTACAGGGACATGTGCTTTTTTTTATTTCAATGACCAAGGCCACGTTCCAGGATGAGGTGAAGTTGCTATAGTCTGTCACAAACTAACATCGCTAAATGGTGGGACGAATACGGAAATCACACTGCGATAAACGTCTCACTTTTATGATAAAAATATAGCCATAGCAAAGCTTACTTAAGTGAAAGTTTATTAACATAAAGCCAAGAGCTTAAAAAAAAACATAAAAATACATTTGAACTTATATACCTTCGCTGGAAAACTAATAGTTTTCACGTAAACAAAGAGATACGGCACTATGTTTAACCTGTGATCCAAAACCTCAGTTCCCGTGAAACGCGCTCGGCACCGGGCATTTAAAAGGTGAGCGGTTACGTTACCGAGTTAATCTTGAGGCATTCATCTACTTATAGAACTGTAGCGCTCAAGCTGCCATTGTGACAGGACAGTTGGGAAAGTCAAAGCGGAAACAATAGAGTAAATGACAAGCCTCAGGCAAAACTAATATTTTTCGTAGTCCACTCAATGAGACCTTACGTGTTATCATCTTACCACGCACTCAAAGCCCTTGACTCTTCTTGGTTCGTACCCTGGGAGAAATGATGTGGAGAGGAAGTAGGTGTCCAGTGGGTTAATATTACGACTATAAAACCTAAAACAAGAAAAAAAAATAGTCCTTCTGCACATCAACGAATATTCTTCTAAATATAGTTCAAAGACTTCAAAGACTAGACTAGAAGGTTTGTTTCTTAAGTTAAAGGTGAAAATGGGATAAATATGATTATAAAGCCAGGTGAGAAAGATCATAGGCAATAGATACAATGCAAAAGGCATAAAGCAATGCAATTGGAGACAAAATAAACAAAATGATAACTTATCGGTTTCCCTTTCTTTCGTTTAAAAAAAAATATCTCAAAATTCTTGTAAGTGATTTCTTTCTTCTTCCATTCCTCTCGTATGATTAGAAAAAATCATGAACATTCACTGATTTCTTTAATTTTAAATACATGAAAAGTATATTGCTCGTCTTTAGGTCCTGAAAGGGGATTATGTTCTTGTTTTTAATCTGATGTGTTTTGCAACCGCTCTTCAGCAATTATTTAGTGTGAAACACATTAATTCCTGCAGTGTTCTTACATGAGGCATCTTAATTTTTAGGTGTTTGATTACCTGATAAAACTTAAGTTTCTTTCTTCATTGTCGTACTTTCATCACTGCAGAAACGACTTCCTAACTTTTAAAGAAGGACTGGATTACCGTTTGCTGTTTCAATAATGAAATACCCTACGACAGACATTCACTCTAAAAGCAATCTTTTTATTCTCATTTCCTTCCATCTTTCTCTGTTGTTTATGTAAACCAAAAAATATCAAGGGTGACTCCCAACTTCCAGATGTAAGCAAGCCAAGCATTTCTCCATCCATACCTTGGCAACATTGAACACAGGAAATTGCCCAACACAAAAACACGCTGGACTACCCAATATTTAACTGTACATGATGGCAAGGTAAACAACGATGGCATATATTAAATTCCAAGGCCTTTTTCCCTTCTCAACTATGAGTCATAAGTCGTATTGGCTAGTTTTATAAACACGAGTCTATATCATTACTGAACACCGAACTGTATCCCAATACTCTCCATGGTGGAAAAAAGACGTGCAATCCACGACCTTCGAAACTGCAGAGACCTGTACACCATAAATTCCTTACGTTTATTTAAGCATCAACATCACATCCTTACGGTGTCTGTCCTTGTGCCAATCAGGGCTTGAAGACCTCCCTAATGTCGCTGTGTAGCGATGCGACAAATGTGAACATTTCCAAACCACTTCCACCCGACGGCAGTCGTGTGGCATATAATATGTGTGTGTTTTTTTTTTTTTTTTTTATCCCATTTAACGGTACATGCCGAGCCACAGTCATCTAAAAAATCATAGAATTAACATTTGATGATTTGTGTTAATGAGCTGGAGTATTTTGGATTTTGGACTGACTCCATTAACCAATTTCATGTCCAAATCATTCCTAATGACAAAACAGGATAGATAAAAGAAAAAGGCACAAACATTTTTTTTTCTTGTAGAAGTTTCACAAGACTAAAAAAAGTGAAAGGATTACTATATGATGTTGCTACTATAATATACATTTAACACCATTTTTCTTCACTGTGGCAAAGTCAGATCTACATTTTCTGCTGAGTGAATTTATGAGCGGTAATCTGGGAGTCACCTAGATTCAACCAATCGTGAGTCTGAAACTACCCACTTAAATGCGGCACCAGCTGCCTCATCCATGAGTCAAAGGGAAAGGAATCCTGGGTCTATCAGACATGAGCAGATTTTGAACTTGAGACCTGCGCAATGGCCAGTCGCTGGGTACCTTCTTTTTTTTATTTATTCGCTAGAGGTATATGCAACATACGTAAAATATATGAGGTAACTTTCACCTCAGAGACTCGGGTTTGTGTCCTATCCAAAGATAGGAATAACCTGCACATCCAAACAAAATTTAGTACCAACCAGCTTGCTTACATCTCCTGGAGCTTGAAACGTATATACATCCCCATGCAAGCAAACTCACACCTACACACACACACACACACACACACACACACACACACAAAGGCACATCTCAATATTATCACCAAAAACCGTCGTGTGACGCATTAGCGAAAAGGAGAGAATACTATCGTTATAATTTCTAAAATATGGAGTCAGCCACTTCGTATTACAGCTGAAATTTTTGGTCAATACGTGAAACGGTTTTCAATGGTCATCTCATGGGTCAATGCGTACCAACCATCGATAATAAAATAAACAGATACAGGACGAATCACCCTTCTTCCTCTGCAGCAACATCCTACACAGCACTTCTTCGACAAAGCCTGCAGCACCAACTCTCAACCTCAGCCTACACGTAAGCTTGCTACACCAGCCCATACCGGCCTGCACCAGTGCTGGCATCACCACTTGAACCCCTAACAGTCTTAAATTGCTTGAAAAAATAACCTGAATTCTATTAAATTATTTATTTCAGATTTCAGTATTAACCTCTGGGAACGTCGTTCACATCGCTTAATAGATATACTACTGCATAGTTTTTCCTAATATTAATTACCCTTCGCATTCCGGTCTTCCCAGACTACACCAAGCACTGCGTAGTACTAACCACACAGTCAATTCCGAGTCTTGCTTTTCCTATAGTGAGGTTCTAAACCAAACGGTTTTCAAGAAACCTTATACTAGCTACGGCTAAATTATAGAGTGGTCTTCTTAGTCATGCAGTTGGCGAAACATTCTCACGAATCTTGGTTTCGTAGTTGGTTTTATTTACTTTTTTCTTCTTTTTATATAACTTATTCTTTTTTCTATCTGGAATACTTTCCTAACTAAGGCATTTGGTATGGTAGCATTCTGCTTTCTCGACAAGGGCTGTTGCCTGGATAATAATCATATTAATAATATTAATGAAATTTTCAAATGTGTACTTGGGAGCTGTTTTAAATTTTCTTAACAGACCTGTAAATGTGAGTATATCTTACCATGCATAAAATGTCTTCGACCAAATTGTGTAAAGGTAGAACAATTCTTCACCCACCTCATGCAATTGATGATGACTATATATTTCATGGAATTCCAGATATATTTTGAATACCAAGTGAACAGCTGTTTCGCGTGCTGCCAAAATGTTATAACCATTACACGAAATAACTTATTACATGTTTTGACTACACATACTATATACCTGTTTACGTTCTCGCGTGCTTGCGTCACAATATATACGTATACAAATAAAAAGTTGAATAAATGATTAAACCCAAATGTAGGCAACCAAAGTAAACTATACGGAGGAACTGGTGTAGAATAATGTATAAAGGTTTAAGTACTCACCTATAGTCCCTGGAAACCAGGCACACAGTCGATTCCTCTGAATGTTGATGGAGTCTCCAACACGGATTTCAATGTCCTGGACTGGTTGGTGTCCTGGTGGCGAAATATAACAAAACAGATGAGGTAAAATTCCCTTGGTGTCTTAGTAATCATCAATGAATACCTAGTGATCCGTATAATATATATATATATATATATATATGATATATATATATATATATATATTTTATATATATATTTATATATATATATCTATATATATATATATATATATATATATATATATCATTATATATTTTTTTTAAAAATAGAATATAATAATTTATAATTTTATATATGGACATATTTAATATTAGTATATATATATTATATATATATATTATATATATAATATAATAGTAGTTATTTAACATGGAGGACGTAGGTATTAATAGATTATTAAAAAAGTATTTAAAAATAATGCATTCTAACACAGCAAAATTAGTCAGTACATTAGTCAATAATCGTGAATGTTGTTGGGATAAAGATATATATACATATATATAGCAAGGAGCTATACACTTCAGTTAAGGCAAGGAATGAGCAACATGTCCAATGATTAAATACAAAAGAAAATTAGTTTCAGTAATAAACTTAAAATTCTAACACTAGGAGAATTAAAGTTATATATGCATTAAGCAACAACACACTAATTCTGGTTAACTATGAACAAATGCTTCAAGTTAATGCCATTATAATTCTATGTACTACTCATTCAATGCAAATTATTTCCTTTCCGTATCAGGTCAAATCAATCCCCTCCCTGACCTCATTTACTACTAATAAAGATAAAGATGTGAATGGTGTCAGGGAGTTAGGTCATTTGCACAAAATAAGCAATTATCTTATGAACTACATGTCATTTCCAGTGGTAACAAAGTTCATACTACTAGGCGCACCATAAGAATTTGCATATATCTACAATTCATAAATTTATTTGGCTTTTAGATTACAATAAAAAAAAACATCACTAGAAAGACATTATGAATTAAAGATCGTAAGACGTAATTCTACAGCAAGATGAACTAGAGACGAAGTGAATCATTTCGTTTCCTAACTTCCTCTAAAAAGAGAAAGTACTACTAACCCTAATTGACCTTTAAGGTCTGCTACACAAGAAGCGGAGATTAATGAATGATATAATTAACATACTAGAAAATGACGGAAGGAAAACCTCTCAATACCAACACTGAATATGTGAAGGAAGTGAAAGAGCAATGTGGTTTTAAGTAATCTATACGTCTGTCTGTCTGTCTGGGAACCATGAACACTGAGGAGCTCCAACTTATTAGCTGATGTTCAAAACGTGAAGCAGACCATGTAGATCTATCTAGGCCTACTAATGACCGAACGAACCATAGTTCCTACGCATCACTTTGTCTTGCATTAATTCCGTTTCCCTAACTGATACAGCTTTAGATACGAAAACATAAAAATCAAGATGTAGAACTAGATCTGGCTATAAGAGAACAAGAATTAATACAAATTCTCCCAATTTCAGCTCAATTCCTCACTTGAATTACCAAAGTTCACAGCAGCGACACATTCTTTACCAAATGAAGCTAAAGGTTAAACAAAACAAAGAAACATAAAACTAGTTCCTTACCAGGTTATACTTCTGAGAACACTTGGGCTGACGCCAAATGATCTGTTTAGGCGGTTAATACAAGAGATGTCATTTTGGGCAGATGTGTCTAGTAAACTTCAAAATTTCAAGAAAAATGAAATTACTAACTATGGGAGAAAATAGACAAGCAAATCAATTTCTACTAGTAACTTAAAACTGAGGTGCTGGTATTTTGGATTCGTCAGAAACTTTAACCACTGGGTGATTCCTGTGAATACCAAAAGATGAATATTCCAGGATGGTGTAGAGGCATTTAAAAGATATGACGCTGGGAACAGTTTTGTCTACTAACAAAGAAACGAAGGACATCATCTTAATATTATATAACTAAAACTAAAATAAAAAAAAAACTTGAAAAAATAATTCCTGCTATGACTCGTATCTGCTACTAAAATGAAAACTAATGTGAGTGTATATATATATATATATATATATAGTATAGAATATATATATATATATATATATATATATATATATATATGTGAGCAATTTAGCACGAGATAAATATACCTATTTTGGCCTCGTATCTGCTACTAGAATGAAAACTCATGTGAGTGTATATATATATATATATATATATATATATATATATATATATATATATATATATATATATATATATATATATATATATATATGAGAGCAATTTAGCACGAGATAAATATACCTATTTTGGCCTAATGTAAGGGATCCAGTAATGCAACCGAATACTATGAAGTGAACCCGAAAAAAACCTCAAGTTTCCACACGAATGAGACTGCAACCGAATACTATGAAGTGAACCCGAAAAAAAAAAACTCACAGTTTCCACACGAATGACAGACTGCACACGATACTGACACGAACAACAGAGCAATCCAGCATCACATGAAAACCGTTAATCGGACGGCAAAGTCATTACTGCCTACGAGAAGATTGGATAAGGAATGGAATATAGAAGTTTGACCAAAAGGCCAAGCGCTCGGAACTATGAAGAAAGTAAGAAAGAGAATATAAAAGGAGGTACAGTAAAAGGAATGAAAGGTGTCGCAGCTACGGGTCGAAAGGACGCTGCAAAGAACCTTAGGTAATGCCTACATTGCACCGCATGAGGTGCACTGACGGTACTAACTAACCCCTTACGTGAGGTAAAATAGGGTACGCTCGGCGACGGATGACAGAGGAAGATAGAAACAAAAGGGTGAAACAAAACGACAAATTCAAAAGATATTAGAAGTATCTAAATGCTCACTGTATACTCATTGCTTAATCGATAAGAGCCAGAATGCAACTCTACTTTGGATTTGACTATACTGGTTTTTTTTTTTTTCATCTGTCCACCCGCCTGTGGTGCTCGCGCATGGTAACACTGCGTCCCGGGCTTTAAATAGTTACGCTATGTGTAAGTTTTAGGTAAATAAAAGGATATCTGGGTGTACATTTGCAACTGAAATGTATTTTAATAATTTACTGTGTGCGAATTACACCGTTAATATTCGATTAAAACACTTTTCAGTTGCAAATGTACACCCAGATATCCTTTTATTTACCTAAAACTTACATTAAGCGTAACTATTTAAAGCCCGGGACGCAGTGTTACCATGTGCGAGCACCGCCTGTGGATGGGGAGATGGAACAAAAACCGAGTATAATTTCCTAACTCCCCATACGCAGAATCTCTAATATTCTCTTTACGTGTCTGTGCATCCTTTCAAATGATGCATGTATGCTTTTGTACACATACTGCAGAAACTGCTAACATTTACGAAAATAAATAAGTAAATAAACTCATTATCGAAAAATCGTCATAAATGTGAATACCTGATTAATATAAATCTCTTGGATGTCTTCACGTGAAATTATTTTATGTATTTTTCAATCGCAAATCATACTGATATCTGGTACATCGATAACATATTTGTTTTGGTAAAAATATCTTTTGCCATTTATATAATGTTCAGATAAATACTAAAACATATGACAAAGATGAGCCGAAAAGATGATACAGTAAGCCTCTTGTTGCAGTTACTCAAATATCCGTATACTTAATGACTTATCATTTACTGTATCTAAACAATAAATTCCAATAAAGTGGGTGCTATTATTCGAACAAACAGTTCAGAAAACTACTACACTAACGCAGCTACAAGAAGCTCGCTGTTGACAGAACTTAAGCTGCTAACATTTACACAAAACACAGAAAGGAAAGTAGAATTGCTATGCAGCGCTGGTGAACGAAAATGCAAGCAAGCCTTAAACGGTTCAGCAGCTATTGTTGCACAACTGCAAGGTTCGAGTTGCTGCTTGCAGCAATGACGAATCCATGCGATGCGGTTGACATTAAATGCAGAGGCCAATGACCCGCGTTATGAAGCCAAGGTTACCTGAGGTTACCACCGTAGCTTTAATATTCTCGACGGATTTTAAACCTGTATGAGGGAGTCGCACTTTTTTACAGGCCTCTCCTTCGACATAACTTAGGGGCAAGTAAGGGTTATATATTTAATGCAAACTAATAATATAATTTTAGCTTCATCAAGAAAAAGTTTTTTTTCAAGAAGGATAAGTAACAGATTTCAGAAAGTATATCGAATTTATCAAGGCATCTTCTCTCAAGTCCAAGGACAATTGTAGATGTCATTTTAATACGAACTATTACTATCATATTCTGATCTTAAGCTAAAAATTGCTTAGTTTAAGAACGTACATAAAACGAATCATGCCATCTGTTTTTTAAAAACAATTATCATTTGTAAGTTATCACGGACACGTATCTACGTTCTCAAAAAAGATCATTCGAAGCCACTTGACCCAAGGCCAGATGACCCGGGGAAAACTGTGTCATCAGATCTCACGCGTAACGGATCCGTCCATAAAGAAATAGGAATAAAAAAACAAATAGTTGCTATTCTAGAGTCGTGCCTGAGTCGTCCTAACGGATCCCTGTACTGGTGAGCCAAAAACCGGTTCTCGCGTAGCAAGAGGATTCTTTGCGGGCCGATTCCCGCTGTGATATCCACAGGGATTCATCATTTTGGTATGAACGTACGAACAAAAAAAGTCATTCGAGTTATTTTCATGGACGATTCCGTATTAACCTCATGACTACTGGATGTGCAATGCTTTTATCTAATACTTAGATTTTCCACATTCAAAATGATCACCGGAACGATTACCAATGCTTACCGATAACTGAACTCGCCAGTCAGTGAATGCCATTATCCGAAAAGTTTCGAGGTTGAATTAAACTGCCGTTAGCTGTTAACTGTCTACGACAAGGCCGGGTGAAACATTCAAACCGGCCTAAAGGAATGTGAATCACAAGCTTTTTTTTTTTTCTTTTTCTTTTTACCAAACATCACACACACACAGTATGTATGTATATAAATATATATTATATAGATGCATACATAAATAAATACACACACATAAAGTATATGTGTGCGTGTGTTTCCTTTACTATGTGGGCTGCTCTAGAGAAAAAACAACACAATGGGCATTGCTACATTTATAATTTAACTACTGAATAGCGGGTGAACACACGGTACAGAAAACTTGCACAACATTATGCACCCAATTCATTTACATAGAAAGTTCATTACTAGGAAATAAAACCTCCCACACACATACACACACACACACACGGTATACCATTCACCTCTTACCATGTGTGTATTCTTATGCTTCTTGGATGTTACGGCCTTCCTAACTTTTCCTTTTCTGCTCCTTCATAACGCATTAGAATTATTTCTCCACTCCTTTCATCAATCTATGCTAATCACTTTACTACTTACTCATATCATGTAACTGTCAACACACAAACAATCTAGACAACTTCAACTTATTTTCTTTAATTTGCATTCAACATCCAGTTTTCTTCCATAGACGAATTTGTCCAACATCACTGCATACAATACCATCTTGACTTCCATAGGACCCTCAAAGTCATTTACCGATTATTTACATACACATTGCTACCTTCCTCGCTTCACCTGATAAGCGACTCACTTCCCTTACCCTAAAATCATTCATCATATGTACTTCCAAACAATGGTGTAAATAAGCTACTCATATTCGTCCATCAATCATATTATCATTCCCTGCTCTAACTTCTTCACTTCCATTTCTTCATCATCAGTCTCTCCAATACTCCTTTACCATCACCCAAGTCTTGCAGACACTGGAAGCATTACCCCCTTTTTAGTATTTATATTCTTTAGCTAGCCCAGAGACATTCATTCTTTATCCCAACCACCGACACTTCCTAGAGCAGCAACATTCTACTGCTTACGACTACTGTTGTAGCATTTCTTCGTAAAAAGACCAAACTGATACGCGGCGTTGACCTCGAGGTTCATCCGAAGGGAGGTTTTGTCCCCCAAGGGGTTCACAACCCTGCAGAAGGTGATCACAAGTATTGGATCCAAAAATTAGCACTTCATAGAATAGCAGCGTCCTAGTGGTGACGCTTTTAAACCATCGTCGCCATAGCTTTTAAAAATCTAACTAACTGATCAGCTGAAATACCACGCCCACTCACTGCGGAAGCGTCCCACTCACCACAACATCCTCTGGTGGTGATCCTGACGACGGAGATCTCGTACTCCTGCAAGAGATCGACGACCCACCAGGGGGAGGCCTCCACCAGTGTCTCGGTGCATTTCTGGCCGTCGTGCACCGTCGTCAGGTCGCCGTCGTTGGCGTTTTCGCCAGCGCCTCCTCTCGCCGTCGAGGACTGGTTCACCGGCTTCTTCCAAGCGACGTTCGTGGCTGCAAATTTAAAGGATAACGTCGTCAATGGCTGTTGTGACGTAGCCTTGACGTTCACTCAAAATGGAAAAAACTAAATTGACAAAATCAGCTATAATGAATATATAATAATGAACTAGATTCCTAAAATGAATTTATACTAATGAACGAGATTCCTAAAATGAATATATACCAATGAACTAGATTCCTAAAACGAATATATACCAATGAACGAGATTCCGAAAATGAATATATACCAATGAACGAGATTCCTAAAATGAATTTATACTAATGAACTAGATACCTAAAATGAATATATACCAATGAACGAGATTCCTAAAATGAAAATACACTAATGAACTAGATTCCTAAAATGAATTTATACTAATGAACTAGATTCCTAAAATGAATTTATACTAATGAACTAGACACCTAAAATGAATATATACCAATGAACTAGATTCCTAAAATGAATATATACCAATGAACTAGATTCCTAAAATGAATATATACCAATGAACTAGATTCCTAAAATGAATATATACCAATGAACGAGATTCTAAAATGAATATATACTAATGAACTAGATTCCTAAAATGGAATATACACTAATGAAGAAGATTCCTAAAATGAATATATACTAATGAACTAGATTCCTAAAATGAATATGTACCAATGAACTAGATTCCTAAAATGAATATATACTAATGAACTAGATTCCTAAAATGAATATGTACTAATGAACGAGATTCCTAAAATGAATATATAAAAATGAACGAGACTCTTAAATGAATATATGCTAATGAACTAGATTCCTAAAATGAATATATACCAATGAACGAGATTCCTAAAATGAATATATACCAATGAACTAGATTCCTAAAATGAATATATACTAATGAACTAGATTCCTAAAATGAATATATACTAATGAACGAGATTCCTAAAATGAATATATACCAATGAACCAGATTCCTAAAATGAATATATACCAATGAACAAGATTCCTAAAATGAAAATATACTAATGAACTATATTCCTAAAATGAATATATACTAATGAACGAGATTCCTAAAGTGAATATATATGCAATGAACTAAGATTCCTAAAAATTGCAAACATATATACCAATGCAACGAGATTCCTAAAATAAATATATACTAATGAACTAGATTCCTAAAATGTCAAAATAATATATATAACTGAAAACTATATTCCTAAAATGAATTTTATACCAATGAACTAAGATTCCTAAAATGAAATTTGTATACCAATGAACTAGAATTCCTCAAAATGAATATATACTAATGAACTAGATTCCTAAAATGAATATATACTAATGAACTAGGTTCCTAAAATGAATATATACTAATGAACTAGATTCCTAAAATTAATATATATTATGTATTCTATTTTATCGGAATTTTATAGGTAGTGTGAACAAATCAAAGCACAGAAAGTCACCCAATAGCACAGAAGTTCTAACCAATGAAAAGTCAAGATGTAAAAGAACAGAAAAACACTTCATCGATTTACGTGTACATTTAGGGAATAAGAAAACGTTCTAAGGAAAGAATCATAACAAATTACTTCTAATGTAGAAAACTGAAAAAAGAGCTGTACAATTTTGAGAAAAAAACTCAGAGAAAATTTTCTTAAAAGGGAAAATCGAGCTCGTAAATTGTTTGATCAGCAGAAAATGACGATGAAAAAAAAAGAAAGAAAGAAAAAAAAAGCGAGTCATTCAGAAACGCTTCGATACCAACCGCAATGAGGCAGCTCTCCGGCCCACTTTCCATCTGCGCCACAAGTAGCAGTTGAGGATCTGAAATAAAATCGTTCACACATTAGTTTCACTCAATAAGTCTTGACAATGTTAGCGATGCTTGACAATTAAGACAAAAAAATTATTTGTATTTATTTCTTTTTTTGGGGGGGTGTCCCATAATGGTAACTTTTGTTTGTTTGTATGGTGTTTTTACGTTGCTTGGAACCAGTGGTTCATTCTGCAGCAAACAAAAACAATAATTTCGGAAACATTGCTTACATTAAGCCAAATGAAATAGGAATAACAACAGCCACTGCGGATTTACTACAATATCTTCGGATAAAGAAGATTTAATACGAGACTTCAATAGGAAAATGCATTTTTGCGCCAAAAGTGAAGTAAGAGAAACTTGAAATATTACATTCATAATCTTACTGTGGAACAATCAAGCACCAGTTTATATGGGTTACTATAACTCAAGTCTTATGGATGGGTATCATAGACCGTCGGACACAGATATACGTAATAGTTACTCATTAGTGCAAAATAATAACTATATCGACCAATAACATAATTCCATCGAACGTGTCGTCTTCTTAACACATACCTATCAATATACAAAGGCGTACTCCTGATGTCAATGAAAGGAATGACGGACCACACCCTTTTACCAGATCAGCATCTAAAAATTCAGGGACATGGGACTACCGTGGGAATGAGAAGTTCAAGTGTGACAAAGCGCCCGGAAAATAAAAATGACTTAAACAGACTAAATACGTTATTTCTGTTGAGCAAAACATTTCTGAAGGGAGGAGCTAGCGAACGGAAAAGTCGAGAGAGAGAAAGGGAGAGAGAGAAAGGGAGAGAGAGAGAAAGCCGTATTCTTTCGTAAACACCTGACAATGTTATCTTATTTGCAGTTCCGGAAGATGGCCACTGATAATTTCACCCGCTGAACAAACCACCACTGCCCTGTATGCAAACGTATAAGGTTGCTATAAATGGCCGCACCATCAGCGTCTATGACTTAACAGCGCTTGACTCCAGTGATTTCACGAGCTTGGGTGCTCTACGCTTTTTTCTTCCTTAATTGCGTGGGTGCTCAAGCTTGCATGAAAGTGCTGACAGACGAGTGCGTTTCTTCAATCACATGCATGCGTGCAAAAACAGACGTGACTGTTATAAGAGAGAATATTGACAGCTTCAGTCAAGAGATCTGAAGGTAAGTGCATATGTATATGAGGGTACTTGAAGAAATAAATTGCCGGAAAATTAAATCGTAAAACGATTTGTGAAAATATCAATATCTTTTACTTAACGTTGCATAAAACTCTCTATTTATATACATGCCCACTTTAATAATACACACATACACACACAATTATATATATATATATATATATGCTAGTCCTAACAGCAGTATGGTTGCAGTCCATACAATTCTAAAAGTCGAATAGCCACCAGATATACAATTCTTAGCTATACTGCATGCAATACACTCAGGATGTTTGCTTGATTGTTTACCAACTTGCTTTCCAGATGTAAGCTTTTCTTCTAAAACACCAAATACTCTTCCATAGGTTCTCATCCAGCAGGTCCATAGATGAGGAATTCCATTGTTCCTTTCAATGTTTTCAATGCTCCTCCCTTCTATTGTATGTGCTAATCATCCTTATGACGTTTCTATTCCTAATCATATTCTCGTTAGCGGTAAAACCTAGCCACCATGGGGGGGTGGCAACCAAGTCCTTATGGGTGCCGGTCCCAAGCCCGGATAAATAGGGAGGGTTGGTGTCAGGAAGGGCATCCGGCTGTAAAAATCTGTGCCGAAAACCAAAAATGGAATGAGCCGAAATATGGAAAGAGGTAAGATAGGGCGTACTCCGTAAACGACGCACAGAGACATGCCCATAACTCTGTGGTAAGGCGAGGGCTACTGCATCAGGAGAGCGGGTGCAGCTAAAGAAGCGAGCTCACATTGGGTTCAGAGTATGTCAGCTAAATGTTGGGTCCATGACTGGGAGAGGTAGAGAATTGGCTGACTTGATGAGAGAAAGAAAGTAGATGTTGTGTGTGTGCAAGAAACGCGCGGTGGAAAGGAAATAAAGCTAAAGAGTTGGGAGATGGATATAAGCATTATTATAGTGGAGCAAATAAACAAGGTAGAAATGGAGTTGGCATAGTACTGTCTAGTGAACTAAAGAACTCGGTAATGGAAGTGCATAGAAAGAATGACCGTATCATCAGATTGAAGATATGTTATGGAGGAGAGATTCTGAATATTATAAGCGCATATGCACCACAAGTTGGTTGCACAGAAGAAGAGAAGGGAAATTTCTGGAGAGACATGGATGGAATAATGCAAGAACTGGAAGAGCATGAGAGGGGTGGATAGTTGGGGCAGATTTGAATGGTCCATGTCGGAAGTGAAATGAGGCGATGGGCGGGTGCATGGGGGCCATGGAATTGGGGAGAGAAACCCAGAAGGAGAGAGTGTAGTGGACTTGCGTGTCATTCGACATGGCAATAGTAAACACATTTTTTGAGAAGAAAAGGGAACACCTAATAACATATAGGAGTGGGGGAAGATTCTCCCAGATAGACTATTCTTGTATAAAAGGATAAATCTGGTGGAGGTCAAGAACTGCAAAGTTATTCCAGGCGACCATGTAGCCCCCCAACACAGGCTGCTATGTATGGACTTGAAGTTGAAAAGGGAAAGAAAAAACCAAAGCTAAAGGGATAAGGAAAATTAAATGGTACGAATTACAGAAGGAAGGGGATAAGAAGAGAGAGTTTAAGAGGAGGGTTTTGGAGGATATTGATATAGGGATTGAGATGTCAAGAATGGTGGGCACGAAATGCAGCAGTAATAAGAAGGCATGGAAAGGAGCTGCTAGGAGAGACATCTGGTATCATATGGGAAGAAAAGGATAGTTGGTGGTGGGATGAAGACATTGAGAAAGTAGTAAAAGATAAGAAGGAGGCAAAGAAAAGATGGGAAGAGTCACAGTCAGTGGAAGACAGAAATAGGTACAGAGAGAAAAACAAGGTGGTGAAAAAGGTGGTAGCCCAAGCTAAAGCAAAGTCGTATGATGATGTGTATAATGAGCTGGGGACAAAGGAAGGATTAAAGAAGATGATCAAGCTATCAAAGGCTAGAAATAAGAGCAGCCAAATATATACACATCAAACAAATAAAGAATCAAGAGGGTGTAGTGCTTAGAAAGGAGGAAGACATTGTGAAGAGATGGAAAGAATATTTCGAACAGTTGTTAAATGAAGAAAATAATAGACTAATAAGAGAGGATGGGCAAGTGAACATTGGCATGGTAATGAGGTTTTTCTAGGCAAGAGGTACTAAATGCACTGAAGAAGATGAAGAATGGGAAGGCAACCGGACCAGACATGATCCCGGTGGAGGCATGGAAAGCATTAGGAGATGAAGGAGTGGATATACTGTACGATCTTATGATAAAGATCCTTGAACAGGAAAAGATACCAAATGAGTGGCGTGGGAGTATATTGATCCCAATTTTTAAAGGGAAAGGCGATGTCCAAGAGTGTGGTAATTATAGGGGCATTAAATTGATGTCCCACACTTTGAAGATACTGGAAAGGATGATAGATGCTAGACTGAGAGAAGAAGTACAAATAGGTAAAGAGCAGATGGATTTATGAAGGGAAGGGGAACAGATGGTATATTTTGTCTGAGGCAAATAATGGAGAAATTCGGGGAAAGACAAAGGGACCTACATATGGTATCATTGACCTTGAAAAGGCTTATGACAGAGTCCCGAGACAAGAGGTATGGAGGAGCCTGAGGGAGAAGATGGTGCCAGAGAAGTATGTGCGATTGATACAAGAGATGTACCGGAATGTATTTACCAGAGTGAGGAGCAGTGTTGGGGAGACAGAAGGTTTTGAGGTGAGAGTAGGATTACACCAGGGGTCGGCTCTGAGCCCATTTATCTTTAACATAGTGATGGATGTTATAATAGAGGAAGTAAGGGAGACAGTACCATGGAACATATTGTATGCGGATGATAATTGGTTTCTGTAGGTGCCAGAGAAGCAGGGAAGATCTGGAAGTGAAATTGGAAAGATGGAGACAAGTACTGGAGGACAGAGGAATGAGAATAAGTAGATCCAAGACAGAATATATGTGTACCACCACTGAGGGGGATGATAGAGAAAGTATTCAGCTTGGTGGAGAGCAAATAAGGAGAGTTGATAAGTTTAAGTATTTGGGATCTTTTGTTAACGCTGGAGGAAGTATGGAAGAAGAAGTAAAACATCGGGTACAGGCAGGCTGGAACAACTGGAGAGCGGCCTCGGGAGTTCTTTGTGACAAAAGAGTGCCGCTTAGGTTAAAGGAAAATTTCACAAGACGGTGGTAAGAACAGCAATGCTGTATGGTACGGAAACAGCAAGCATGAGAAAAGCAGAGCAGAAGAAGATGGATGTGGCAGAAATGAGAATGCTTAGGTGGATGTCTGGGGTAACAAGAGTGGATAGGATCAGAAATGACTACATAAGGGGGTCAACTAAGGTGGTGGAAGTATCAAAGAAAGTGCAGGAGGGGAGGCTGAGATGGTATGGACACCTGTTGAGGAGAGATGAGGACCACGCTGGGAGACATACTATGGGAGTGGAGGTGCAAGGAAGAAGAAAGAGAGGGAGACCAAGAAAGAGAGAAGGACTGTGTGAGAGGAGATTTACATGAGAAGGGAATTGATGAGGCAGAAGCGCAAGATAGAAATAGATGGAAACGGCTCATCCGAAACGGCGACCCCATATAAAAATGGGAAAAAGCTGGGAAGAAGAAGATTCTCGTTGGCGGTAAATTCTAACTACAAGACAAAAAGCAAAAATACCTATAAAAAATAAGAGTATCGCTTAACACCACATTATTAAATAACTACGTGTTGGGAACAACCGAGGATTCAGATGTATTTTTCTCTGTACCTGGACATCGACTGCGTAAGTGATAATTCCTTGAAAGTGTTGAATTGAATTGAATTGAATATGGAATTTAGGCCAAAGGCCAAGCACTTGGACCTATGAGGCTATTCAGTGCTGAAATGGAAACTGACAGTAAAAGGGTTGATAGGTGTAACAGGACGAAAACCTCGCAGTTGCACTATGAAGCAATTATTAGGAGAGGGTGGAAAGTAAGATAGAAGAAAGAGAATATGAAAGGAGGTACAGTAAAAGGAACGAAAGGGGTTGCAGCTAGTGGCCGAAGGCACGCTGCATGGAACATTAAGTAATGCCTACAGTGCACCGCATGAGGTACACTAACGGCACTAACCATCTACCGGGCCTTGAAAGTGTTAACATGAACTAGAGCAGAATTTATTGTTGCGAAGGGCACAGACTATGGAACACTCCAATGCTAACACGCTAATAATCGATGCAGAAAGGAACCTATGGGCTAGACCACTGTCGATGCTCTCAAAGTTCCGCGGAGACGCTTTACAAATTCATATCGGAAAGTCCCAGTACTCCAGGACTCACATTCTTTAATGAACGTCTGAATGACAAGTAGAGGTCAAGCTAACGTTCGTTTACTTTAGTTACTATTCAACGGCGCACAATAATTGCTGGAATAACAGCATAAGAAAGAAACCAAAATAATATTATACTCGGTTTTTTTCCATCTGTCCACCCGCCTGTGGTGCTCGCGAATGGTAACACTGCGTCCCAGGCTTTAAATAGTTACATTCAGCTTACATTCAACAATAATAACAATATTTCGAATATTAACCATGTAATTCGCATACAGTAAATGATTAAAACACTTTTCAGTTGCAAATGTACACCCAGATATCCTTTTATTTACCTAAAACTTACACATCGCGTAACTATTTAAACCCCGGACGCAGTGTTACCATGCGCGAGTATATAATAACACAACTGGCCCTGCTCTAACGGAGTTCGAAGACACTGAGTAATCACAAAAAGATCCAGATAATTAACTATCAAACTCACGGTGGTTAGCCATCGGATCAAAGCGTCTGGCGGAGTTCTTAATCGTTTAAGACCGTTTCTGACCCGTAGGAGGAGAGGGGAGATCGTGGCTCTTGCTAATAATAGCGATGAGTAGTCTATAACTATACCTGAAACCACTAGCGTGTCATACAAGAATAAATGGTATCATGTACATGTATATACACACAAATATATGTATACTATATATACATTATATGTGTGTATAATAGTATATACACTTTAACTATCTTTCAATACTTTACATCCTCAACATGCTCCACACTCCTTTTTCCAAGTCCATACATGTCACATACAGAATTTTGCTTACTCGGGAAGTAAGCCTACAAACTACTTTGTTGTTCTTCTTCTTCTTCTTCTTCTTCTTCTTGTTGGGTTTAGGAAAGCCTGAAAATGTCTGAAAAAGGTGTTTCGAGTTCAGTTAATGATACAGGAATTTTAGGATAGGATATTTATGATTTATTCATTAAAATAAAAATGTAAAAAATAAATAATATGCATGTTAAACAGTACAGAAAAATTATTAATAATAAAATATAGCGTATTTAGTTTGATTTTCGTTGGTGAAACTACGCTCTATTTGACTGTAGATTTTAGCACCCGCGCCGAGCAAGCTAGAGGTAGGATCACGCCTTGTTCCCATAACTTTCAAACTTCACTCATAACCGTTTTAAAGCAGCCACTGGATCGACATACACAGTCTTCTTTGTATAACCACACCGTTCTTCCTCTGTCAACCTCTCTGTCTTCTATCGTCTTTATAAAACGTGCTCTCTCTTACAATAAGCATCATTTTTAATTCAGCAGTTGACGCATTAAGCGCTGCATGAGTTATGGTTTCTTTTTTCTCTAGAGAGAGAGAGAGAGAGAGAGAGAGAGAGAGAGAGAGATACATTTATTTTCAATATCTAACTTATTGCTTGTAGCAATAAAACAAATGCAAGCTTGCAAAATCCTTATAATATATATATATATATATATATATATATATATATATATATATATATATATATTTATATATATATATATATATACAAGATTGTGGTTATGCACAGTTATAGACGATAGCTGATTCAATTTAAAACCCTTATAATACATACACACACACACCCACACATATATATACACATACATACAATATATATATATATATATATATATATATATCTATATATATATATATATATATATATATACGTATATATGCAAAGATTGTATTTGTGCACAGTTATAGATACTACCCGGTTTAATTACGCAAAAAAAAGTTGGAGAAGTTCCCACGGGAATAAGAATTTAATGATGTAATACTCTAAAGTCCTTAAAAGCGAATGACAATCACATTCACACATTCAATTCAAGGATGAATTACTACAGATTCCGAAGTGGCGCTCAAAAAGACGCCGTCTGTCTATTGTTTCCATCTTAAGGGAAATACGAAACGAGCGGAAATAAAGCATAATCGCAGTCGTTTTTCTAGGGAGTTTTACCGTCAGCCTTGGCAGTGAGTAAGCCGGGTCAAGGCTCGTTGGCGACTGTGTGAAAAGTTATACATAAGAAAGCAAGTACAAGGAAACGGAAAAATAAGGTAAGGGTAATATACACTTCTGCAACTTGGTAGTGAACTATGAAACTATACGCGCAATGCGGAGTTCTCATTCACATATATATATATATATATATATATATATATATATATATATATATATATATATATATATATATGTGTGTGTTTGTGTGTGGTGTGGTGGTGTGTGCTATTATATATATCTTATATAGTGTTGTGTGTGGTTGTATGGTGTTTGTTGTGTGTGTGTTGTTGTTACAGGTAAGATAGCGAAATGACCCCCCCCACAGGAGCTAGTACTAAACACGGCGAAACATTGACTCACCTACACTGTCTCGCCGTTTTTAGTACTAGCTCCCCCCGCCACCGTGGGGGGGGGGGGGGGGATCGTACTACTCCCCCGCCCTACAAATGTATTTCGCCGAGTTGAGGATCAAATGTGCATTTCGCTATCTGCCTGAAATTTCAGGTAGTTCGTGAAATACCCGATTTCGCTATTGCATATACATATATATATATATATATATATATATATATATATTATATTATATATATATATATATATATATATATATATATATATATATATATATAAACACATGAATTTTCATTTCTTAAGAGGGACTAATAAATGGCTTGTTGACTTTTTAAAATATTCTAATAAAAAAAAAAGAATCACATGACCTATCCAATAAATATCAGCATCATATCAATAAAAGACATTCAACACAAATACTGATATGACATACATTTTATAAAAAGAATGGAAACATTTATATTAAAATGTAAAAAAAAAAACAAAAAAAAAAAAAAAAAGGCAAAGCTTATTATGAGATTGCAGTCGGAGCAGAAAACTCCATCAAGCCAAATAAGTATAACTGCTTAAACTTGCGTTTTCAAACCTACTTTCAATAATTAAGGAGAAAAAATCTGGATATCCAATTCTGACATGTATACATTACAAGGTGTCACTTGGTGCATCCTCATCAAAGGACGAAACATCCTATAAAATATCACGGCCTTGAATTCAATTCAATGCTGGCATCCGGCAGAAGACACCATGTGGGGTTAATTATCGTACATCTTCAAAGGAAGCAAATCGTCCTAGTTGAGATGCCACGAAGAAGATGAAGAGGAAAACCACGAAAAAAAAAAGAAAAAAAAAAAAGACTAGCTAATGATTTATGAAAGGATGTTTTCAAGGACAACGTTTGACGTATCCGTTGTGCAACACATCCTTTGTTTTTTGTTTTTTTTTTATCGACGAGGGAAACAACTCATTTGCCTTAAGTGAAAATGTGTGTGTAAGGAGTTCCTAACCGGATTCAAATACAGGCAAAGTGAAAAGGAAGTGGTCTATTTCGTGCTTGTTTGCAGAAAAATGGATACAATTCCAGGGTTCTTGACGTTCGCAGATGACTTTACGTCAAGCGACACAAGTTGATGTTGAGTAAACAAAGAAGTTTTATTTCGGTACCCTTAATATTAAAGAAATCTTAAAAAATGGTTCAGGCAGCTAATGATCATTTTATCCTGCAACTTCTGGTTATTAAATAAAACAACTGGAGATCAAATAAATTTCATCAGAATCATCCATTAAAATGCTATGGTCTGTAGATAAAAAAACAAAAAATTCTTCATCAAAACTTGTAAAATTGTTAATGCTAAGCATTAACAAAATTATTTTTAGCCTAAATAACCATAAATTTTTGTTTTAATTATAGCAATGTTAGCCATTTGCCTTCTCAGTGCATTAGTGAATGTTTTTGGTGACAATGAATGAGTGACCTAAAGCTAGCTCAGAATTGTAAATTTATCATAACGCAAATAAAGTAATTTTTTTAACTTTATTTACCATTAGACTTGAAATCTCAGAGAACACTGTCTGCTTCGCTTTACTGAAAATCTATGAAGGGGAATTTGTTGAAATTGTCTCTAGGACATACTAGGGTTTCATGTGGAGCCAGCCCGTCCACAAACTAGGTCTCTGGACCACACAGCCGCTAAGGATCAAGCGGAAATGAAGTTCCTGTGAAGTTTCAGAAAAAGCGAGAGGGTTCCACCCTGTTTCACAGACATGTTCTGAATAACAGTCCACAAACTTGTCGCAGTTTATGCCGAAATACCGTTCCTGTGGCGACTTCCAACTAAAGACGCCTGGGCTTAGAAAAGTAAAAAGTATAAGTATCTATTTTCCAATGTAGTATTTACTGAATGCCTGACTGAAAGATTGAGAATACATTATCTGATCACGTGCATTTGATGTCTACTAGGCCAGTCCCTTACGACGCTCCTGATTGGCTGTTGATAAGCCAATCATAGGGCTGGAAACTCTCAGTCTCTCGAGAGAGTTCACATAGGCAGGATGTATGTTCCACTTCTCCTGAGGGATACGTCTTTCAAACGTATACCTCAGAGGTGGAACGTACATCCTGCCTATGTGAACTCTCTCGAGAGACTGAGAGTTTCCAGCCCTGTGATTGGCTTATCAACAGCCAATCAGGAGCGTCGTAAGGGACTGGCCTAGTAGACATCAAATGCACGATTGATGTGAATCTACTAAAGTAACAGGCTGATAGTTCTTCATTTATTCGCAGGATGTTCTAATAAGATCGACTTCAAGAGGCCTATCTAATATCTGGAATAGGACAGAATTTAGGCAAAAGGACAAGCACTGAGACCTATGAGGTCATTCAGCGCCGAAGGGAAATTGAGAGTAGAAGGGCTCGAAAGGTGTTTGGAGAGGGTGGACAGCAAGATGGAAGAGAGATTATGAACGGAGGCACAGTAAAAGGAATGACAGAGGTTGCAGCTAGGGGTCGAAGGGACGCTGCAAAGAACCTGAAGGAATGCCTACAGTGCACCGTGTGAGGTGCACTGGCTGCACTACACCCTACGTTTGTTTGTATGGTGTTTTTACGTTGCATGAAACCAGTGGTTATTCAGCATCGGGACCAACGGCTTTACTTGACTTCCGAACCACGTCGAGAGTGAACTACTATCACCATAAATACACATCTCTAACTCCTCAATGGAATGGTCGAGAATCGAACTCGCGGACACTCCCTACGCGGTATCTAATATATGAGTAGAGTATTAAAGGAATTTACGGTGTTTCAGCATGGCGATTACACTAATGGTTTTCACTGAGCATTTGTTAAATTCAAATAAAAGAATATACCTAGTCGCCATTCAATTATTCTCTTTTTGCTATTCATTTAGTAAGAATATTTGATTAGTATGTATGCCTCATCCGTTTTATTTATTTGCAACATCTACCGTTTTATTTTTATTTAATAAACACCTTCATCACAGGTCTTTCTCCGATTCAGAAGGGCCGGAGCCACGGAGGAGAAACTTCTGCTTTACAGCAAGTCTATAAGAATGCGGTTGCTACACCCGCAACTTATTTCTCACCACGGCTTCTACCAACTGCAGTCGACTAACCACCAGGTATATTTTTCACTACTTATTTCTATCACAGGTAAAACGGATCTTTCTTGAACCGCCCAAGTCGTATCTTCTCTATGAAATCGACCTCGCGTCTATAACGACTGGAAGTTGATAATACTGGTTACGGGGATATAGTTTATGTATATATGTATATCATATATAATATATATATATATACACACACATATATATATATATATATATGTGTGTGTGTGTGTGTGTGTGGTGTGTGTGCATGTGTGTTTTTAAAAAATCACAAATATACAAGTTACTTAATTATCACCTGCAACCACAAGGAACTCGTTTAAAAAAAAATGATAGAATGCATTCTGTTGTTTTTTCTTTGGAAAACTTCCTGTGACTTCAGCTGGTAGTTTTTTAGATATATATATATATATATATATATATATATATATATATATATATATATATATATATATATATATACATATATATATATATATATATATATTCTCTATATATATCAGATATTAACCAAATTACCGTACCCTTGACTGTTGCCCTTGAGTGCAAACATAATTCAAGGACTGAGGTCTCGAAAGTTGCCATTACATATATGACATTGAATAATACTACAATTTTTCAACCATAATGGCCAATTTTAGCACTTCCACAAAAGAACTGTCACTTAAGAAACAATGAAATAAGCACTGCCATCAAAATGCCACCCACTATAATAATAATAATAATAATAATAATAATTTAATAATAATAATAATAATAATAATAATAATAATAATAACACACTGATCATATATTAACGTTATAGCAAAACTTAGTTTACGTTATCATGATCGTTTCTACCAAACCTAGGATACATTACTAATGTTATTTATCAACGTTACTTACTCGTTTGTGTTGGGCTTTAGGCAATCAAAATCGCATTTTCACATAAGATACCCAATATCAATCTGTTGAAAAGCATAACTCTTTCTTTCTCCATGCTCGCATATTTCTATTATTCTTCGCCAACAAGTTTCGGTGCAAGTTACGCGTACATGAGTTTGATTTTATTAAACGTGATGTAAGAAAAAAATGAAATTACCAGATTCAAAAGGATTCTACCTGCTCTGGTGAAAGATCGATGAAATGGAGAAGTTAAGTTTCTGGCAAAAAAAGCTCCCATCAATGTTTATCATAGTAATATGGCGGAACAGAATATAATTATCTTGATTTTCCTGATAGTCTTCCTCAATTACCCTCTTAAAAATATGTCCATATAAATATTTTTCAATACGTAAAAAAAATTAATAAAAATAAATTTTTTCCGAGGAAGGGAAAACATGATTCCAGATACTTTGAAATGCCTACAGCATACAAGACAAAAACCAAACCACCGTAACCACATGAAACTGTGGCCTAGGAAGGGAAGTAAGAACGTCACGAGAAAAACAAGAGAATGTGAACTGACAACAAGCAAAGAAGGCTTCAGAAAGACTAGAAACTTAAGACAGGTCAAGAGAAAATGACTTAGAAAACTATCATAAGAATTTAACTTCAGAAAAATAACATGAAAAAGCATCAGAATGGTAACATGAAAAAGTGACTTGAGAAAGAACATGAGAACATGATTTAGAAAAACATCATAAAAATTTGACTTGGAAAGGTAACATGAAAATGTGACCTACGAGAGACAACATGACAGTACGACTTAAGAAAGAAACATGAGAACGTAACTTCAGATCATAAAAATGCAAATGTGCTTCCCTTCAGTTCTTTTACTATTCGAAATGGATACGATATTAGAGTCTACATGATAACTGGATCGACGAAAACAAACTTTGTGCATAACATTTCACTGGGGCTGTACACAAATAAAAATAAAATCCTCCACATGGCGAAACTAAATATAGACTCATTAATAAGAAAAATCTCTTTTCTTCACTATTTTTTGTCATCTGTAACTTCTTTCAACTAGACACCATATTTTTGAGAAGCTTGAATTTCTAATCAATGTCTGTCAGGCTGCAAGAAACATCAGCTACCTTGCAGTAATAAGTGGTACGAACACCAACCGAAAGGAGTGATAGAAAATGATCAGGGAAAGATCCTCTGGGACTATGGTATCAGGACGGATAGGGTGATACGTGCCAATAAACCAGGACGTGACGTTGACTGACAAAATCAAGAAGAAAGTATCACTCATTGATGTCGCGATACCATGGGACAACAGAGTAGAAGAGAAAGAGAGAGAGAAAAGACTGGTAAGTATCAGGACCTGGAAATAAAAATAAGAATGATATGGGAGATGCCAGTGGAAATTGTACCCATAAGCATGGGAACACTAGGCACGATCCCAAGATCACTGAAAAGGAAACTGGAAAAACTAGATGCCGAAGTAGCTTCAGGACTCATACAGAAGAGTGTCTCCTATAGAAAACAGCATACATAGTGAGAAAAGTGATGGACTCCAAAGGAGAGGATGTAACACGGAACCCCCACACTATCAAAACCACCCAGTCGTAAGTGACGTGAATGACCAAAACAAATGATAATAAATAAATAAAATAAAATAGAATAAATAAATAAAAAATGAATAAATAAATAAAATAAATAATACCTAAAGTTACTGGCAAATTGGAAGTCTAAGAACTATACGGAATCCTGAATAAAAAATGATGAAAACTAATCAAGTTCAAACACATACAAGAATTTTTTTTTTTTTATATATATATATCACTCTTACCCGAAGAGAGTATATCCCGGATCGCATGAATACGTGGCTGTGCTCCCTGGTTCTCTGCTGCTGACGGAGACCTGGGTGTTGATGGGCACGGCTGGGTGGGGGCACGTTACTCCTGTGGATGGAGGATAGTTACATTAGTTTGACTCAATAATGAATTTTGAAAGGTATCCAGACTACAGCATAAAAGCTCAATACATTTAGAAATTAACTGCATAATGTACTGTACATACATACATACATGATTACATAACTTAATATTTTACATTACTGATTAAGAATAGGTGTAAATAATTTTAGTAAATGGCAAAACTGCAAGACAGAATCACCACTATTTCGGTACCTGAAACAAAATCCCAATTTCGGTATCTTAAACAAATTAATGCGAAGTTACAAAATACCAAATCCACTTGCAAAAACACATATAATTAAAACCATAATTATATAAAAAAAATAATTTCGTCAAGCTGAACCTTATGGAAAATGGCTCGCGCAAGAAATAACTTATGATATTTGCGAAGCCCCGTCCAAATAACAATAACACTGTTGATAATACTTTTCGCTCTACCAAAAATAGAAATAAAAAATCAGATCGTTCATACAAGTTAAAATTAGTAGAGAATTAATCATCTTAAAAATCCAATAGGAATTATTCAGTTATCGCCAAATCTTATCTCCTAGACACGATCCTTCACTGCCGACAAGAAAGTTTGACTGACTAGCAGATACTAGCAATAAAATTATGGCCATAGCGGTATGAATAAAAAGTATGTTGAACTGACTCGAGAATGCAAATAGGAAAAAATGACAAACGGTTTTCGCAATAATAATATGCAATAATCTAACAAAAATTGTTTTTCAATGCCGCCATGCTTCAGAACCATAAGCATTTCTTTTTCCCAAAGTAATAATCAAATGCTGACTATGAAACAAATCATTAAACAGCTGCTAAAGCATGCATACATTTTCCACGCGCGAACGTACAGAATAAGTGCATTCGACAGAGGAAAATTGAATGTCCAAGACATCGCACAATCAATATTGAAAATAACGGGAGGCATCGTGACAATACGAACAAATCATGACCCAGTTCAGTGGCAGTTCATGGACATTTCCCCATCAGTCATGCTCGTCAGGAGCTGGTCCGGAACAGTGGCAGTTCAAGCGCATGCGTAATGTGTACACGACTGCAGTGAAAGTCCCCGAGGGGTAGGAGTGGACGGAAGGAGGTAGAAAGGTGAAAGTTAATATCGCATCCGAGACGATTTTGAGGAAAAAAAAAAAGTTAAGTATATCTTATTTTAACCAGAATACTGAGCTGATTAACAGCTCTCCTAGGGCTGGCCCGAAGGATTAGATATTTTTACGTGGCTAGGAACCAATTGGTCACCTAGCAATGGGACCTACAGCTTATTGTGGGATCCGAACCATACTATATCGAGAAATTAATTTCTATCACCAGAAATAAATTCCTTTGATTCCGCGTTGGCCGGGCCGAGAATCGAACTTCGGACCACCGGATTGGTGGCTGGGCACGAAAACCACTCGTCCAATGAGGAACTATTTTGAGGAAAAGAAACTCCACATTTTGAGGAGATATTCGACAGGTTTGACGTGTCAACAGATGATATAAATCTAATATAGAAACTGTAGACTGCATTCACATTTAAATTGAATAGGATGGTGTTTGGAGGACTGCTACAGGGGAAGATTTAACTTCCCTGACGAAGAAAAATAAATATTAAAGAAATGAATACGATTTGATCAGCGTCATGAAACAGTTGTCCTAGAAATCTGCACTGAATTAGAAGATCTTTATTATTAAATCAAATAATAAAATCCATGACAGATACACAACGCAATAAGAACTGATGGTGTATGATGAGGACGGTAATCTAAGACGAATCTACCAATATTTTTATGATACAATCTGTCTGGAGTAAAACAAATCCAAGCTGTCATATTTTTTTTAATACGAAATCAACCTTTCTACAGTAAAAGTACTGAAAAAAAAATGATGTGGATATAAATTAAGATGACTTTGGTTAGTGATGGAAAGGATAGCTTAAACAAACACAGTTGACTGTATCCGTCCGAAGAGATAGATGGAATTAAAACAATATTATCATGAAGTAATGATATCTTACAATGGTCAGTCAGTATCATGACTGTACCTACGAAGAGGAAAGTAAACGATTCATATCTTCAACAGTTTTAAGGTCCAGAAAAGGCTGAAAAACTAACAATCCAAATTGAATTTCTCAGGGCAAGAAAATCCATGACAATCTTTGCTAGATATATTAACTCTTTTCAGTGAATTGAAGGACTGCTCTATAACCGCATACAAAAAACAACCCGTAAGTGGCTCAATATGGCAAAAACCACTGTCAATATAACCCTTCATTACCAAGTCACAGGGTATCTCGGAACAAAGCATAAGCTATAATACCTTTTCTCTTTTTCATCTATTCATTCAACATCTATCCCAAGTTTCCAGTTGCTTATCAGCAAAAGAACTCGTATACATAGTAAATATGGCAAAATACGGTAGGTTTCTGAAAAAAGCTAAATTTGCTAGAAACGGTAGGTACATGAATGCACTGGTACAAAGTATAAAAAACTTTATATATCATAAAAAAATATAAATATATGCAGTGAGCAGACCTTTGATACTTGTTTTGTTGAAAATTATGTCAGTTTTATAAAAAATGCTTTATTAAAAATATTTTATTATACATTTTGTTTATACCCATCAAAGAGATATAAATAAAATATATAATAAAATATTTTATAAAATACTTTTGACAAATAACATAATTATGACAAATACGAATATTGGAATTCTACTCAACAACCCAGCTGAGTCAAAAAACAAATTATCAGGAGAATTGAAAAGACCCTGTATAAGATTAATTCGTTGAACACTGCCATTATTTTCAACAAAATACATAATAATAATCTGAAAAAAACTTTATATAATGAAAAAAATATAATGACAACAATAAACGACGATAACGCCCAGGAAATGACTCCCCCCTTTGTAGTTTGGTTACTTGAGTGTGATAATAGCGACGTAAAAAGGTGTCCGATGATTTCAATTCATCGCCTTCAACCATCAGAAAAATGGAAAAAAGTTTCCTACATTTTGTTCCGCCAACGCCGCCAGCCACTAAGCACGCGTCGCTTATCATGGCTGGGGAGGACTCGACTCTGGGAGGCAGACAGACAGTGGCCTTTGCAGAACACTCTTAACTTCCAGCTTCTGTTGGCGGTACAGTTATTAAAAACAATCAATGTGGATTTCAATTTTTTATTCTATGGTTTTAAATTGATACAACTAAATTCTAGAGCTTCTGTTGTTAGTACAATTATCAAAAGTAGTCAATGTGGGTTTTTTTTATTGTTTTCCATTGATACATGTAAATTCTAGTACTTCTGTTGTCACTACAACTATTAAAAGCAGTAAATGTGTTTTTTATTTTTTTCAAATTGTTACATGTAAATTCTAGAGCTTCTGTTGCCAGTACAACTATTAAAAGCAATCAATTTTTTTTTTTTTTTTTTTATTGATACATGCAAAATCTTTAGAAAATTTCGCAACAACATTCTCTACTGATTCAGTTAATTCATACAACGACAATTCTTTAAAATGTTTATCGCGATTATCATCACCAATA
The DNA here is from genome assembly GCF_015104395.2 of Macrobrachium nipponense. Taxonomy (NCBI): domain Eukaryota; kingdom Metazoa; phylum Arthropoda; class Malacostraca; order Decapoda; family Palaemonidae; genus Macrobrachium; species Macrobrachium nipponense. The sequence continues at coordinate 134,257,143 of NC_087201.1, forward strand.
TCCTTCCAATCGTAAAACGATAATCATCTTCTTCCCAGCTTTAACCCATTTTTATATGGGGGTCGCCGTTGCGAATGAGTCGTCTCCATGAGATTTCTGTCCTATGCATCGTTCCCGTTAATACCTTTTAATACCATATCTTCCCCTACACAATCACGCCAAACGATAAAACGATAATGATACTCTATATAAGAATATCCGGGTCTAAGCGACTTATATATTATATATATATATATATATATATATATATATATATATATATAGTATATAAAAACCGTGCGCAGCAATATCTCTCCAGCCTCTTGTCTCAAATTCTTATCCAAAAATTAACTCTGGGTCTTCCAACACATCTGGTGTTCACACGAGTCCAGCTGACATATCACGTTCTACTCTCCCTGGGTTGGCAAGGACATGTCCAACCGTTGTGCATCTCCCCCTCATCCTTACCTCATTTATGCATTTGGAACATCCGTTATTTTCGTATGATATTTCTCACAATATTCTGCCATCCGACTCGTGATACCTTAATCGGCAAAATATTTTCATTATAATTTCATTGTCATACATGATTTGTATCCTTAGAGCATAATCTGTCAATTTGTATATATGTGTATGATTACATAAATAAATTAACTGTTTAATAAATAAATTTACATATATATGTGTATACATACAAGCAATAATTCAACAAGATTTGTTTCCTCTACGAATTTACATACACATATATAACAAGACAGTGTCTATGGAAAAAGTTTATGTACCATTCAGAAAATAACTGCTAACTTACATTTCGAAAAAAACACTAGAGAGAGAGAGAGAGAGAGAGAGAGAGAGAGAGAGAGAGAGAGAGAGAGAGAGAGAGAGAGAGAGAGAGAGATGAGCTTGAAGCAATACCCGAATAAGAAAATATCCCTCTAATTTCTCAGTACTCCGTAACGGAACGGTAATAATTAATGTCAACATTGTGAAAGGTTGAAGCATGGAACCCATTTTAATGTCACAAGTTCACGCGCGCTTAACGGATCACTGGGCAGCCGAGTTCTAATACCGAAATATGGAAGGACAGTCAAGAAAATGGAAACTGTTAAATATACAAAAGTTAATTCTTCATATGTGGCCTACAGGTGAGAGTTGAGGTTATTATTGTTAACGCAAAGGAATAAATTCGTCAGCACATTAAAAATGTTGGATATTAAAAAAGCCTCCCATCTCATTATTCAACATGCAATAACATCCTGCCTATAAACGTTAACAAATTCAGTCACTTCACAGGAGAAATATCTATGAAATTGATGTATTATTATTCCTACCTTAATATGAACATAATACGACTTCGTTAATTCTTGACTGGTGTATATATATATATATATATATATATATATATCTATATATATATATATATATATATATACATACATACATACATACATACACAGACTTAAGATAAAAGGACAAAATATATATATATATATATATATATATATATATATATATATATATATATCTTGTGTGTGTGTGTGTGTGTATGTATATATATATATATATATATATATATATATATATATATATATATATATATATACGTATATATATATATATATATATATATATATATATATATATATATATATATATATATATATATATATATATATACTTAGGTTACAACAACAGTTATCCACCGATTTGAACGAAATTCGCAAGACTGTAGCAACTGCATCACGTTGGATGGATTGGTTTAAACCTCTAAAGAGATTCTTGCGATGCTCTTTTCTTACCGATGAGTGAAAAGAAACCGACAAACACACAGACTTGTTACGTAACAAGATGAAAAGAGCGACGTGGGAACTCCATTTTCTCGCTTTGTAACCTAATTGTAAATTACGTAACGATACCTCCTTCCCCAGCAACATGAACATACATTATATATATATAT
>NC_087201.1:134264078-134276578 GCF_015104395.2 Macrobrachium nipponense
GGACGATCTCACTCTTCCTCAGTTGTTGAGACACCTCAGAAGTTTTTATAGAAAATAACGGGTCTATCAAGCATAATTGCTTGTGGGGTGTTTGGGCAACTTGGTAGCCTCAGTAACACTAAAACACTAACGTTTACTGAGGCCTTTAGGACACGAGCCTGGGCAAAATCTATGGAGACTACCAGTTCCCACCGGTTATTCTGAGGTGACGGGCATCATGCCACTGTGAGGCTCAGCAGCCAGGAAGTCCATGAGTCTATAAGTAATTACTAACAGTCATACAGTGCTTATGCAATTGAATTCTTGGTTCGCTACTGTCTCCTATCAATTTATCCCTACATACAGTCGTGAATTCTTGTTAAAAATCAATTTGAACGCCTCGATGGCGTGGTCGGTATGGTGTTGGCGTGCCACCTCGGTGGCCGCGAGTTAGATTCTCGGGCATTCCACTGAGGGGTTAGATATGTGTATTTCTGGTGATAGAAGTTCACTCTCGACGTGGTTCGGAAGTCACGTAAAGCCGTTGGTCCCGTTGCTGAATAACCACTGGTTCCATGTAACGTAAAAGCAATATACAAACGGAATCCATTTGATTTGTTAGGGAGAATCGATCAATTTCCCTGCGACACATTTGATTAATCGTGGTGATAAATATATGAGGAATGAGAGACAGTCGAAAGCGAGAGAATAAAAGACCTAATCAAAATCAAATTTCTCTAAATCTTCCTTAAAAAAGACGAAGAGAGAGGAAGACTTAAATCTCGTCATCTCCAATAGCACCACTGCCGCACCACTTCACAACCAGCTCCAGCGAAAGTGGAAAGGTTCCGTGACTAAGGAGGGAACGAGAATGAGAACTGTGTCAATCTATATTCATTCTTTTTCGGAACTTCATCAGTAAAATCGTTATTAGTGTCTGCAACTTTCCTTTTATGATACGCAGATTTGGAAAGTTGTGTGAAACGACTGCCGATTTCATTTTTCAATATTATAAAGATACTGTGAGTGAGTATAGCATTTAGGCCAAAGGCCAAGCACTGGGACTATGCGGTCATTCAGCACTGAAAAGGAAATTGACAGTAAAAGGTTTGAAAGATGTAACAGGAGGAAGCCCTAGCAGTTGCACTATGAATCAATTGTTAGGAGAGGGTGGAAAGTGAGTTGGAAGAAAGAGAATTATGAAAGGAGGTACAGTAAAAGGAAACAAAGGGGTTGCAGGTAGGGACCAAAGGCACGCTGCAAAGAACCTTCAGTAATGCCTACAGTGCACCGCATGAGGTGCACTGATGGCACTACCCCACTGCGGCGTGTAAAGATACTGTAAGAAAATAATATCCAGTGATATAAATATCCAGTTATATAAATATTGAAGTAAATAATCTCCCGCACACAATATCGTTTCAAATAATGAAGCGTATTTGCAACTCTAAGAGGACAGTGATGAGAAACACAGAACATTTTTATGAACCGAGTTCTAGAGAACTCATGACCCTTTCAGCTAAACATAATCATAATCTCAATCAGGAAAAATAAGACTATCCTTTGAACCTTCCGCTTCATTTTAATAAATCCCTGATCTAATTGGAATTTTGCGAGGTTGGATAGTTCTCCCTGATACAGAAAAAAGTTCGCTTCATCTTTCTCAACATTGCCACTAATATACTGTACAAAATGACATCACTTACAACAGATAAGCATATTTCTGTACAACAGTAAATTCTGCTTTCCTTTCTTATCCATCTTTTTACAACATGTAAATGACTGCGATGACAAACATTCTGCTTTATCACACATCACATCATTTCAGATACTTCAGAATTATCGTTTTATTAATACCACCTGGCGTGTGCACCAGAATTCAAATATCGGGATATGACAGATATCCTAGAACACTTTTAACTGCGTCTCCCTACGTGAGCAGGTTTCCTTCTTTGGGTATGATGGGCAACCTACGTCATCAAACTAGCTAACTGGCTGGAGTGTTGGGCAATGCTGGATGGACTAATATAGCATCATGATATAGTGTTTGTGACTTGAAGGCACGTTCTTCCATATATGCTGGGGAAGCGGTTATGAGGGAAGAAATCTCTCTCTCTCTCTCTCTCTCTCTCTCTCTCTCTCTCTCTCTCTCTCTCTCTCTCTCTCTCTCTCCTATGACGTAACGCTTCTTGCAAAAACATCTTAACTGGACGGGAACCACAATCAATCATCCATTTCTTACAGAGACTAATTACCCGCCGATATTTCACACCGAAATATTTTCTTCCTTTGGGTTTCAAATGAATTAGGACTGAATAAATGTAGCATTTTACTAACAAAAAACTGAATTTGATGCAGAACTGCTCTTCTTGTTAGTTGTTAGCAATCGCACTTGCATGAAAATCTACACAACAATATAAAAATAGCAATGATTCCAGATCTAACTGCAACTTCTCCGAAGGAAATCTACAGAAATATGTTCTTTAATATGATGTAAACCAACGAACAAAGCAAAACCGAATGTTAGAGGAAACAAGGACACTACAATGACATTGAACAAAGTCATTTCTTTCGTGGGAGGGACGCATTCGTGTTTTTATTTCGGTTATGCCTCAAGGGGAAAAAAGGAAAAAAGGGAATAAAGGAAAAAAGGAAAAGAATTGGTTGAAAACAAAGTGGGGTCTATTTCCGAAGGGGAGGAATTTCATCTCAAATAGCAGGGAGAGTTTAAGGAATTACGAAAGAAAACAGTCGTTAAAAAAAAAATCCCTGGAATTGCGTTGTTGTAATTTTTTTTTTTTTTTTTTTTTTTTTTTTTGTGCCATCACAGGCCCTTCACAACGGCGCCCCGTAGGTGAGGGTCAGGAGTTAAACACAATAATAAGACTAGTGACGATCTCCGGACTCGCACATACGACTTGAGAAAGTAAAGGTCAGGCGGTTGTCCTTTTTGTATAAAAGCTAACGAGTTTGAGCTTACTTCCGCATGTTTGTTGCGTTAACATAACGTTGTCCGCTTTCCGCTTGGCGTCAAGTTCGTTTCCAAAGATCTGCCTATTTATTGCATCAAAATTTAGGGCAAAAGTTTTGACTTGACAAATGTAGCAATTTATTAAACAACTGGACCTCACGCCAACTATTTATAAAAAATGTAAATACATTACTTATTCAACTTTATTACTCACTAACATAAGAGTACACTATAAACCATCTGACAACACTTTTATAATTACTAAAATCTCAAGAGACAGTTTTATATTACAATATTCACACCACAATTATAATTATCATAATCATACTTAAGAGACATTATTATCACCATCCTAGAATGAATAATTCTTTTCTTCAAATATCAGACAAATTATCCAAACTCCCAAATTCGTGTTATAGTTTACATTATATTATATATGTATGTGATGTGGTGTGTGTGTGTATATATATATATATGTGTGTGTGTGTGTGTGTGTGTGTGTGTGTATGTATGTATGTATGTATGTGTGTATATATATATATATATATATATATATATATATATATATATATACATACATAATTTTTCTGATACTTAAATCTATATGTGTGTGTGTGTGCGTATTCATACGCCGGTGATTTTAAACTAGTACGCACAGGATATAAATTTTCATTCTTGACTAAGACAGATTATGCGTAAAACCACACAACGAATTGCCTTCGGGGGAAAAAAAAGCGGTACATAATGAGGAAGAAAAATTCTTTTGAAAAAATGTCAGTCCTATCGACACGTTCGTACCGAAGAAGGTCGAAGGTCCGGTGGCATTGCTCGAACACTTCCTTCCTTCCTCCGTGCAGTGGAAGTAAACACCATGGTGAACACCATCATCAAGAACACCTGGTACCAAGGATAGGCAATTCACAACGCTATTTCGATTCACAGTTGTATGTACTACATTATTTTCAGAAGTATTACCTCTGCAGCCAAAAATTAACGCAAGTTACGCGCACCAAGTCACTGCACTGAAGTTCAGTTTCCGTCGATCTTTTTTGAGCTTTTAAAGAACGACGTTAAAGCAAAATAACTATCGATAGATGAAATATATGAGTATGACGGATGAAAGAACATGGAGATGAGTTTCATATGCTTTTTTCCCGATAGATGACAAACTTGCTACTTAAAAATAAAAAACAAACAATTCGAATTACCCCGAACTATACAAAACTTAGAAACTGCAACAGTGAAAATCTACAGTAAGGGGTGTTAGTTGATACAAACAGAAAGGAAGAGTAGCTTTAATAATAATAATAATAATAATAATAATAATAATAATAAATTTCGGTTACAGCATGGCAGAATTGCAAATACAACTTCAAACTTCAGATCCAACGCGTCAAAGGGGCTTTTTTATTTTTATCTCTTTTTTTTTTGGGGGGAAGGGTGGTTAAATTGTCATTCTGCACAAAGGAAAACCAAATTAAACACATCCTACCTTAAAGAAAAAAAAAAACACGTATGAACCTAATGGAATAAATTAATCATATCAACACTCGGCTTCCTCTGGTGGACAAATGGAAACATATATTACCAAACGAACAGCAAATAAGCTATTTGGAAACCTCCCCTGGAACGTCTTTACTCTTGTCCTCCATACACAAGGCGATCAAGACTCAAAACTCACCTGGGTGAGAGACCCCTCCCCAATTTCCCCCCTTCCTCTGAACCCCTTTCCCCAACACAAACCCTCCCCGCCTCCACAACCCGTTTTCCTAAAGTCCCCTCCTCCCCCTCGCTCACCTGAAGAGCGACCGTTACCTGGTCGAGAGAGCAGAAGTGGGGCATATTGAGGGTGAGACCTATTGCAAAATAGGGTGAGAGGTTTTGCCATTAGTAGGAGAATTAATTCCAAATGTGAAGTTGTGATAAATGAGTTGTGAAGGGGAGAATGACGATGCTTAATGCGGAAAAGTGTTTTAAAACCCAAATACAGAGTGACAAAATTTCTTCCGTTTGAGAGGAAAAGCAGTGAAGCATGTTTCTCATGAAAAAAAATTAGGAGGCAGCGAGGGCAACTAAACAATAAAAATCACGTACAAAGGAGAATATGGGCTGAGTTGGGTACACTGGAACTTTAGCAAATCAAAATAGTCTCTAAAAAGTGAAAAAAGAAGAGTAAAGAATCACGTACAAAGGAGAAAATGGGCTGAGTTGAGTACTCTGGAACTGTAGAAAATCAAAATAGTCTCTAAAAAGTAAAAATAAAAAAATAAAAAAAAAGAGTAAAGAATCACGTACAAAGGAGAAAATGGGCTGAGATGGGTACTCTGGAACTGTAGAAATTAAAATAGACTCTAAAAAGTGGAAAAATGAAAAAAAATAAAAAAAAAATAAAAAAAATAAAAAAGAGAGTAAAGAATCACGTACAAAGGAGAAAATGGGCTGAGATGGGTACTCTGGAACTGTAGAAATTAAAATAGACTAAAAAGTAGAAAAAAAAAAAAAGATAAAGGGGACACAGAGGATGTTGGTTGCCAACGGGAAGTTTGCTCTCCAGCTAATGGCTGAGTGAAAGGACCGGACCAGAGGTGTGTCACATTCGCGTTCAAGGATAAACGACCGATGGCTGAACTGGATCACCCAGCAGTCCCGGGCTTGAGGAGGAAGAGGAATGAGGGTGAAAGAGGGAGGAGGGAGGAGGGAGAGTAGGAAGAGAACGGCCAACTGGGGGATCAAGCAAGAAAAATAGGCGGAGGGTAATTTTTTTCTTTTTTTTGTCGGTTATTTTTTGCTGGATTTAACATCCAAAGAAAAACTGACAAATGGACTACGCCCTTCATCCCATTTAGCCGATGTACCAGAACAAATTCTTTCAAGGGAAAAGATTGCAAAACCGAATAATGCAATTCATGGTATGGAAAAACATCCGTTAAGAGTATCATGAAATAATTTCACTTTTTCTTTTAATACATTAGAGTATAACTTCCCACTCGAAGTGGATTTCAAAATAGAAATACTGTACCACACCGAGGCTTGCCCAGAGCCAGAGAGAAAGGAAAAAAAAATATTGGAATGATTCAGGAATCATTGACGGCAAGCAATGTTTAATGTAATTCAATCATGCGCGCCTGCAGAAACTGAGTAATCGTTCTGTCCAGCACTGAGGGTGGGGGGGGCGGTGGTGGGGGGGGGGGAGGGGGGGTAGCCTTTTCACTGATGAACAGTATTGGCCATTTCTGGATTCATCGGGAAGACGGCGGATGCTTGCGAAACAGGGAAATTAAAATATTCAGTAAACTCTCTCTCTCTCTCTCTCTCTCTCTCTCTCTCTCTGCTCCTAGTAAAACTAAACCTGTGGAATCATATCAAATCAACACGTCTGCTGGTTATACAATCAGTACAGATTAAGCTAGCTGAATATCAAGTAATGCGAGTAACTTCCTAACCGGTTAATGACCTTAATTAGTCGCTACTGACATCAACGAGGCTCCTTACGTCGCTGCAAAGTAATGATTGTCATTCGCAAAACAAAAACTTACACTACAATAAGTTTTGTCGTCTTATTACAGCGGCTGCGAAGAGTCTTTTGACCAGCTAAAACCTGATACACTTAGAGCAAATACAAAAGGAGCCTTTCAGACCCAATACTTCTAGAATTTTTAGTTTTTGACCCTGCATTTAAAAAAATACACATTATATATATATATATATATATATATATATATGATATATATTATTATATATGAGACAATGAAATACTTTCTGTTAGACAGAATTCCATCTAAAATTAAAGGTAGCCTACAAAAAACATCAATAGGGTATATTTTGTCTACTCTTTTGGTTTTTTTTATGGCTACCTTTATCATCATTATTTTATTCGTTAATATTATTATAATATATTATTAATTATCTAAATTATAATGTCTAATATATTATCTAATCTATAATATGGTATTTTGATATTCTATATATAATATATATATTATATATATATATATATATGTCCTGTATAATGGTATATATATATATATATGTATGTTATGTATAATATGTATATATTATATAATATAATACAAATACATATATATTAATCTAATAATAATATATATATCTATACATATATATATAAATTCTTCCCCGTACTACAGTGCCTCTTTAGGATATCTCTTGCCAAATATGAATTTTAACCTTATGGTTGTGACCATCACATTTGTTTAAAAAACAGGTACAACAATCATGGGTTTGTGTGTAGGGAGAAAGAGAGATCGATTGCACATCAAAGAATAAAGGTAAAACCACCGTCATCTCAAGATCCAAGTAAGTCCCAGTCATTAAAGAGCTGAGAAGAAACAAAGGCCACACCGCCAGTGATGAGGCAACAGTCGTCCCACGTAAGGCGTCGGGAACAATGCAACTCAGGTGGTGGCGTCGGCAGGGTCACGTGCAAAACAGTTCAGCGGGTGAGGGAAAGGCAGCAGTATGAGAAGAACCCGACGAGGGCGGATGGCAGAAGCGGATTTCTCAGGTTCGCAGCTGAACCGCCAACGGAGGAAGAGCCTTGATGACGTCCGAAAAGGTGAAACGGTGGACGAATGAAAAGAGGTCATATGAAATACACTCCGCAAATAAACATATACGTATAATGAATGTCTTTTACTGTAATACAACAGAATAATATGAAAATAAAAGGCCCATAAAACACTATTTGAACGTTGCAACCACATATTTCGAGCACTTCCATCTGTGCTCCTGATCACTTGTAAAATATGGACATAAGATGTCTTACAAGAGTTTATATACCATGCATATGTAGTTGTGGCAGTAAGTCTCTATTGGTGACCCAGGAAGGGTGATGATTAAACTATTCCCTGGTGTCTTCCAGTGATCAGGAGCACAGAAGGAAGTGCTCGAAATATATGGTTGCAACGTTCAAATAGTGTTTTATGGGCCTTTTATCTTTATATACAGATATATATATATATTTTTTTAAATCATAAGTCTAATCCCTATGATGGGAGTGGTGCCAAAAAGGGCGTATCTCCTCTATTCCTCCGCACTCCATCAAGGGTGAGGTTGCTAGCCCTATGACCTTTCTGGCACTGCGGAAGTATGTACACGACTAAAACCTTATAACTTTGACGAGAAAAGCGAATGTCCTTATATAGTGGATAACACTGTCAGCCTCCTAGTAGTTTTTTATCGATTAAGAGCATGCCGAGTGACTGTATACGAATGACGAGTGACATAGAAGAAAATAGGACGCCAGCAGACGCTGATACTTATACACAGCGCGGGTCGGTTGGTGAACTTTAAATGGTAAACAATCCTTTGGACTAGCAAATGCGTTGAGATGAACTGCTACTAAAGGAAGAACCGAATGAGAGTAGGAAATGACTGGATGCGCAGAAGTCGGAAGTCGTGGAAAAGGTTAGCGTACACAATAAGACTGATTCAAGCATTTTGGGGGTTTGTTCTCAATCAAAGAAAGAAGGGAGTACGATTGATTGCCGAAATTAAAATAATACGTAGGTGTTAAGAGGGAGGAGACGAGAAAGGCTCAAGAATACTGCATAGACGGAGAAGAGATATTAGAAAGGGAAGGGAACAATATCCAAGAAACGCATGATAAAACTGCATCGCGCAGTTCTCTATTTAGGTATGGGAGCACCTTTACGTAGGAATATGAAACGGCCAATATAACGGAAGAAGTTTTCTTCACGGGGTCCACGATTCAGTAGTTAAACTATGAATGAGGCAATCACCATCGTTTTGTATTTTGAATGGAGACTCCCGTTTTTGGGAGTGAAACAAAAAGTTAAAAACAAACACATACCTACAACTACACACACACGCACACACACACACGCACACACATATATATATATATATATATATATATATATATATATATATATATATATATATATATAATACATATATACATACACACACACATTTACATACACAACAAAACAATGACTCACTGCCGAGAGACCTTGAGCTGAAAAGGTCTTAACGACAAACGGCGTTAAAATCCCAAATTCCTTTCAAAGGAAAACGTAATGAAATCCATTGTTAATTTCACCAAGGAAGAAAGAATTATGGGAAAAAACGTAGAAATTTGGGAAAGAAACGCGGTTATCCAGAAAAAGAGCATTTAGAACTAACTTTTACTGACCACATAATGGTCAGTTTCCAAATTCCGTAAACGACGGCCGCAATACAATTCCTAAAGAGCAAAGCCCCAAAGTGAAAGTAGAATCGTAACAGATAAATGAATCTTTTACGAGTTGACCGCAATACCCTTATTCCATGAGGGTCATTTGGAATAGCAATATAAAAAAAGAAAGTGCGGCGTAATTCCATACGCAAAAAATCTTACGCTAAGGATGTATTGCAATGTTCAAAGTCTGAAAGAAACCAAATGAAATTGACAAAGCTTACTGGCCAGAAAGTTTGGAAAAAAATTCACTATTATAATGAAGTGTTTACATGACAACTTCCACAAAATGAAGTAATTTAAGAAAGTGGTATGATATCCTACCTCCCTGGAACATAACAATTACAGATGAGATGGGAGGGCACAGATTTACGTATGCATACAATTAATAAGGCTAATTTCCTAGAGAAAAAATTTTCTTTACATAAAACAACCATGAGATGCCCACGAATATATTTCCATGAGAATTTACATGGGATATACAACAAATAAATGCAAACGCTTCTTTTCTGCTGGTCATCTTATTTTACTGCATATAATATATATATATAATGTATATTATATTGATATATATATTTTTTTAGAGAGGAGAGAGAGAGAGAGAGAGAGAGAGAGAGAATAGAGAGAGCGAGAGAGAGAGAGAGAGAGAGAGAGAGAGAGAGAGAGAGAGAGAGAGAGAGAGACTGTTTCAGTTCAGTGGGTTTCACTATAGGACTTGTCCTCGACTTTCTTTTTTTATTATTATTAAAAAATGGTTGGAACCATGGTATACATAAATCAGTCAATTTTCCTGACCAACTTAGGGCGCAAAGTTATTATATTTTTGAAGTTTCTCTTTTAAATGCAAATCAGATTTGCGGTTCACTCCTTCAGTCCAGTTGATGATAAATTGACCTCTTGGAAACAATGAACTTGAGTCTCTCTCATGTCCGACATACGTAACCCGAAGATAACGAGAAACTTCTGACCATCACGAACATATTTCTAAGCGTGTTTTTATTTTCTCAGAACCAGAAAAAGCTCCGTTTCTGACCACGAAAACATTTCTACGTTGCTAAATATAAACATTAAATGGCTACCTATAAACCGAAACCACTAAGTATATATTTTTTTTAGTTATTTCAGCATTTTTCGCAACTTCATGGGTTAATAGGAGTTATTTTTAGCAATCTACATGTCTCATGGATTAACATAAGCTATTTTTAGTAACTTACATGTCTCATGAATTTATAAGTTATTTACAGTAACTGACATGTTTCCATTTTGATTAGAATTTTCAGCAATTTACCATAATCGCGTTTTTTGTTCAGATATTGTTTGGTAAAATTCTAGCTTTGAATGTTACTTTGAAATTTAAACATCACCCCCCCCCCTCTCTCTCTCTCTCTCTCTCTCTCTCTCTCTCTCTCTCTCTCTCTCTCTCTCTCTCTCTCTCTCTCTCTCTCTCTCTCCACTTCTAGTTCTTCCCTATCCAGATTTTTTTTTATGTCACCTACAACGCAGACTTTTCACTCTGCAAACTCCGGTGTTTGTCCCCGAAAAAGGGCAATTACCGAATGACCGCGGCCATTAAAACCAGCACCCGAAATAAATGCCTCTCGTTTCCTGTCAGGATTTCCCTCTGTGTTCTACGACGGCCACCACGATCCACAAAATTTCCTCTTCCTACTTTCTTCTCTCCGTTGACCATAGTCACTGTAACGAAGAGAAACCGAGCCTCTGAATCAACAAGGATCAGAGTGAAAGTCATTGCTGTTGACCGAAGATGAACACACGAGTCCTGTGGTTACCGAAAGCTCTTTCTTTCCTCAGCGAGGGAGAAAAGTGAGTTTTACCACAAAAACGTGATCTTGTTGAGCTGCTCACTGATTATTATCGATCTGATTATTCTTTTACCGACTTGCTGGCCTGTCTATGTATTTATCTATCCACCCACACAACACACACACACACACACACACACACACATATATATATATAATATATATATATATATATATATATGAATGGTAAAAATGTTCTCTTACAGCAGAAGTCCATCTAATAAAAGGAAGCCCATAAAAATGCCAAAATATAGTACTTACTTTCTATATTTTGGCGTTTTTATGGTTTCCTTTGATTAGATATATATATTTATATATATATATATATATATATATATATATATATATATATATATATATATATATATATATATATATATATACAATATATGATATATATATATATCTATATATATATATATTATATAATATATATTACATTATGTATGGATTTCCCAAAATACGTAGGAGTGCGCAGATTTCTTTATTTGGATGAATATTTAATTATGTAATGTTAAAACTAAATCACTTTTATATTTCTTCAGAGGGAAAGAAGGAGCGGAAATGTTTCAGCAAAAAAATAATCGGTCTAATAAAACCAACGCCGTTATTCACGATTTGTACTTATGACTCATTAGAGTCCCTGCCAATAAAAAAAATCGATATAGAAATGAGAAATAATATATCGCCTTATTTTGCTTACGGGCTATATAGTACAAGGCAAAAAGCAGTTACCAAAGCGGCACCTACCGGTAGCCGAACACGAAAGGAAATAAAAACGACGTAAATGTGGAAACAATTGCCCCAAGAAAAACTACCTGAAGTAACCTACATGCGCTCCCAACGCCATTGCCCTACAACTGAGCTGAACTGTGAGAGAGGCACGTTTACAGAACGAACTCGAAATTTTGGAGTTTACTGATAACATCTGCAATTACTTTGAGAGAAAGTTGAATGACATTGAATTTAGTAGGGAATACGACGGTCATATGTCGCTGGATAAATAAAGATCACAGAGGAGCTTTAGTCCAAAAGAGTGCTACAGAATAAAACACACACAAACACACACACCACACACACACACACACACACATATATATATATATATATATATATATATATATATATATATATATATATATATAATATATATACTAATAAAAAATGCATAAAACGTCAAAACAGCAGTCTCTGGAATATAGCACTTTCTATATTTTGGGGTTTCTATGGGCTCCTTTTATTAGATGAACTTTGTTGTAATAGAACATTTTTACCAGCCATATATATTATGTGTGTATATATATATGTGTGTGTGTGTATTTGTGTGTGCATGTATTTTACAAGGCAAATGACAGCGTAACCAGTAAGCAGAAATTAATAATTCATGGATTACACAAAGAATCAAATGCATTACTCAAACAATTTGTTGTTAACTATATCCGCGCTCGTAAGGACAAAGATCAGTATTACCTAATCTGTATGTAACATCTGCCACAACCATAACTTCCGC
>NC_087201.1:134281578-134299078 GCF_015104395.2 Macrobrachium nipponense
CTCTCTCTCTCTCTCTCTCACACACACACACACACACACACACTAACACCTTGAGGGAAAAGTTCAAATAGGGACGCTATCCTCGCGGAAACGACGGAATACCTTCGCTTAAATATTCAACGCTTGGCCGGCGCTTGTCTTGATACTTCTGTTGTGCATTACGCTGGAAGGAGTAAACCGAAGAATTGTATCAGCTTACTGTTTCACTGAGAAACGAACAGAATAATAGAACCCAACCTTATCTTATATTATTACTCAAATGTTTACAAATTTTCATTACGATATGTTCACAGAGAAAATAAAAAGCAGAATATACCACAGAATTGGGTAAAAGAAAGAAGGGAGAAGAAAAGATAACAAAATATTATTTCAGGCATCAGATCTGCAAATCTGAAAATACAATTTTTTTAAGAAGAATATACTCTATTTTACATACGAGCGTACTTATTACCGCAAACATATAAGGAAGCTGCATATTTTTTTACGATACACCATATAAATGGAAACAGAAATTCCTTTTAGCGTTCTGGCGGTCGTACGTAACTAGAGAGCGAACGTTAGGATCTGGAATGTGTACAGACCTCAGTCTGTGAGTGTGTATGTGAGTGTGATGAACACAATACAACTTAGGCTTGAAATCCACAAAGATTACAATTTGCTAAGCACATTGAGAGGCTATAGGAAGGCTGTTACCGAACTTATTAGAAATAGCCACATGTACATGTTGCTTAGTTTGAAAACTAAGCGTACGTGGATGTACAGTAAGCTGTCTTTGCACACACGTTTGCGAGTACTTACAAGTTTAAATAAATGTGATTTTCAAGAGTGAAAATTCTTTACAAATTCTGACTTTTTGAGTGTCACATTACTGAATATTATCCTCTCTCTCTCTCTCTCTCTCTCTCTCTCTCTCTCTCTCTCTCTCTCTCTCTCTCTCTCTCTCCAATGACCTGATTTTAAGCAAATAAACATCTCATTAAGATTAACAAGACCTGACTAAGTAAAATTCTGGAGATTTGCGAATGGGATTCTTCTATATGGCGTTGAAATCTCGTTCGTATGACATTATTATTCAAGCAAAAACCAA
Source organism: Macrobrachium nipponense (assembly GCF_015104395.2). NCBI lineage: Eukaryota > Metazoa > Arthropoda > Malacostraca > Decapoda > Palaemonidae > Macrobrachium > Macrobrachium nipponense. The sequence continues at coordinate 134,282,666 of NC_087201.1, forward strand.
AATGAGATTGAACTAATAAATTTCGATAAATTTGACAAAAAGCAAAGAGATTTCAACGTCATTTAGAAAGTTATCCAAGATCAATGCCATTTGGAATTTCCAGAAATTTACCTACATAAATCCTTTGAAAATCCTTTGGGAGAGAGAGAGAGAGAGAGAGAGAGAGAGAGAGAGAGAGAGAGAGAGAGAGAGAGAATAATGTACTGACAGATGAAATACAAAAGATAGCCCAAATAAAAATTCTGAAATTCATTTGATAAGAAAACCAATTAATCCTCCAAGATTTAATACATATAAATAATGTGCCTAGAAAGTGCATATTAACCACAACTCTATGAACCCAACGAAAGACAACAAGCGAGATACAGATAAAAAGTGATAAGAATAAGGATAAGAAAAACCTACCGCTAATTACCAGAGTAATTACAATGCAGGAAGTAATGCATCAGTATTCAAGTTACATTATTGCGTCACGGGTGCATGCCACTAACCCTAATAGAGGTTAATAACCTCTGTTTACCCTGCATCATGGGGGGCGGGGGTGGGGGGGACATATAATGATAATAAAAAGAATGTACTCCTTATGAGAAAACGATGAAAATATGCAAGAAACTGGTGATGTGTTTTCGTGCGGCTATTTCAAATTGCTTCAAGACACCAAAAGTCAGCAGTCTATATTCCTTGGAATTTAATATATATTGAAAAATAAGAAAAGTAATTTACTTATTATGGGATAATTTATCATCTTTAAATTTACTTGACTAATGACTTTCTCTACTCCTTCCGTTTTTTGCCTTTGACTTATTTTATTTCGGAAGAAAGATTAAATTTCATTTTGGAACAATAAATAAACTAATGTTTTGATTTCGAGAACTCTAAGTGAAATAGGGCAAATGAATGAAACAGGTTTTATTATTATAATTATTACGTTCTCGATTTCATTGTTAGACCTTCCACAAATCACAATAATATTTCAAGGTGTATCCCCTCTTCACAAATATAAGTATCGTACATTCAGTTAAAACAGCATTACTTGACATCTTCCCTTCGCGTGCAAAAGGCTATCACGCCGTGGGAAGCCTCACAATTATTTCATAATTCACGCCAACTAAATTGTATCCTTTACACGTTTCACTATGCTTCGTGCTTTGTACTAGCACTATTAGTGTGTTCTAATCCTCATTCACTGGATTTTTCGATATTTGTACAGGCAGGTTAAGAGTCATTCATTTCGAGCGAGTCTTTTTCGTGAATTGTCTTATGCAAGTGAAACTAAAATCGTGCGATTAAGTACAGTACAACGCAGCGTTAAAAATAGTTTTTTTTTTTTAGAAATGAAAAAATTTTGTCGATGAAAAAAATAATTATAATGATTTTTCTTTACAGAATACCAGTTTATTACACCCACAATAATTTAGTAACAAATTCGTTACAATTGAACTACCAGATAAGTATGCATTTATGAAAAACCTTGAATAATATTCAAAACAAAGCGCATCACGAGGATAAAAGAAATGAAGGTATCCGCTGAGAATACTTCTAAATGATCATGAGTTCACAGGCTTGACTGTAAATATTTAAAGAAAGTAGACTAATAGCAAAAGGGAGAAAAAATTCCTTATTGCAACAAAAACAACTTACTAACTCCTAGGTATTATATTCTGAACTTTACTTCCCTTTACCGATCTTTTATAAACATATCATTTTCCTACTTTTATTGAATCAATTCAAATACATTCATATACATGGAAGACTTCACCAAATTATATCTGAAGCCACCTTTAATTGGCATGCCCCGTTTTAAGCGATACGTATACTCTTGACAAAAGCTTACGATTCCAGTGGAAAATTATGGTCATTATCATAACTGTGCCGCTCTATGCCAGATGCTACGACGGGAAGATTTCCTCCGCACATGACTGATCAGCATTATCTCTTGTAATTTCATCATTATTAATTCCCATGAAATTCAATTAAGGCAACATCAACTTCGCTAAACCTTACGAAAGACCTTCGAAGTAATTAGAACCATTTACGATTTGCAACCCCGATCAGTACCACAGATCAATAGCCTTTTTATTCTTTAATTCTTTGCGTGTATATCGACCAAACAATGAAGAGTATTTAACAAACTGTATTAAAAGTCTGCTCGATGACAACTGGCTTTGTCTAAAGACATATGCTTTATCTAAGAGCAACGGCGTAACAGCAAATGGCGCTCAAGAAAGAGTTCGCAGTTCTGGCGCCATCAATTCTCGACGAGAGAGAGAGAGAGAGAGAGAGAGAGAGAGAGAGAGAGAGAGAGAGAGATGTTAAGATGAAAAACCTGTTTTCAAGTCACGGGATCTACGCCCACCTCAACTGGATACAGCCCCGTACCTCACACGCCCTGGTATTTGCGAGCGTATCTGACTGTATACTGGCACTAACAAAATGCATACAGGAATTCTATTGATTAGAATAGACACTGAGAGTTGAGGCACATATGCACAAATATCACATTGTTCATTTTGACAATGTAAACTAAATGTTAAGGCTACGTATCGCACACTGAAGATTCTTGACATTCGAGATATTTTCCTTTGTATAAACACTATATATATATATATATATATATATATATATATATATATATATATATATATTATATATATATAGTATATATCAAATGTCAGGTGTTTACATTTGAACGCAAAAGATCAACAGAGGTACAAATAACAAACAACTGAATGTCAACAAAAGTGCAATTGGGACAAACAAGAAGGCAGCATCCGTTAGAGGAGCAATACGTATATCTATCTAACCATAGTCATCTTTGTTCAAGTCAACTGGAATGTGAGGTGTCCATTCGTTGTGCTGTCGAGTATTATAATACATCCATACATACATACATACATACATACATACATACATACATACATGCATACATACATACAAGTGTAAAACGTGTTCCTAAAGAGGTCAGTCCAAAGAGTGGTATTTTCGTAGCTTACAGCAATTCTTTCTGGAATTAAAATTGCTACCTTTTGCCATTGTCCTCCCTGGCAGCGACTCAACAATTAACTGAGAATCAGGTACTTTATTCACTACTTAAGATCATAAACGCAAAATGGCTTTTTCAGATTACGGACTCAATTCGTTTGGGGACTCTATGCATACATGGAGAGATACCTTTACAAACACATACATAATATATATATTATATATTATTATATATATATGATATATATGTGTGTGTGTGTGTGTGTGTGTGTGTGTGTGTGTGTGTTGTGTGTATATAACCAGTATGTGTATGTGTGTATATATATATAATATATATATATATATATATATATATATATTAACTATATATATATATATATACACATGCATGCATATATATATATGTATAAACAAACTTACCGTAAATGGAAAAGTAGTTTGAACCACAAAAAATCAATCTATAAAATATTATTGTACTTCAAACAGCAAACAAATTCTTGCAGTCCCCAACGTCTGGTCGTTGTAATTATAAGAAAGCGGGACTGATACGGAAAGTGATAATGACGGTAAACCAACTTGTTGCGTTTAAACGCTGTTGAGTAACAAACATTATGACTGCGTGACGTCTTTTTCATCATGGCAGGTAGGGCCATCACCATCACGAAAATTTGCTGGTGCGTCGCTTAATTAAAACCTGCTTATTTTACCGGATTCCGACTGAGAGAGAGAGAGAGAGAGAGAGAGAGAGAGAGAGAGAGAGAGAGAGAGAGAGAGAGAGAGAGAGCAACTGTGTACAAGGATATTTGAATGAAAATAATTTACCACGACAGAGGTGAATTATATGTGCATTTATAACTTTCACATTTACCTTAAAAAAATGAGATAAGTAACATAGTAAAACCTAAAGTAATTAAAATAGATAATACTGATATGACTGTAAACAAGTAGTAAAGAATTCATTTCGTATATTTATAATCAGTTATACACACGTTCAAGTCTTTTAATATAAAGATAAAAGTTCACTCTAGTGAAGAAATTTTTTTAAGGAATGCAAAATGGAGGAAAACGAAAAAACAATGACGTCAAGCTTATAGTAGATTCACATCAACCGTGCATTTGATGTCTAGGCCAGTCCCTTACAACGCTCTTGATTGGCTGTTGATAAGCCAATCGCAGGGCTGGAAACTCTCAGTCTCTCGAGAGAGTGCACATAGGCAGGATGTATGTTCAACTTCTCTTTAGAGATACGACTTTCAAAAGTATCCCTCAGGAGCGGTGGAACATAGATCCTACGCATGTGAACTCTCGAGAGAGACTGAGAGTTTCCAACCCTGTGACTGGCTTATCAACAGCCGATCAGGAGCGTCGTAAGGGACTGGCCTAGACATCAAATGTACGGTTGATGTGAATCTACTATAGTAATAATTGCCTCACAAATGCGGCTCATCTGTAATGAGCGTGAGGACCTGAATATCAGAACTGACTACAAATCACTGCACGCACAATTCTGAATCCAGCACGTGTATCAGACTGTGTGTATATAACCAGTAACCGTTCCAATCGCGACCAACAAAAACCAAAATCACGCATGAACGTTAAGCGTCAAGTCCAGTTACTTTCATTTTCTCCCAAGCATGTCAATACCAACCAGCTACTTACTCTGACTGACATAAATCACTATATATGAAGTCTACGGGTTATAATTACCAGATCTATAGCAATACTAAGGCCAAGAAATGAACACTTGGCTTCTTCTCACTTTGATATCTCTAGATCCGATTTCCAATGAATCCCTGTTTGAAGATCCGAGCAAGAAATTAGTCCTGCTTTAACTTATGGAAATGGTTCCGGAATTTTGAACTTTTACGCTGCTCACAGAAAGAGCAAATATGCCAAAGTCTATGAAGCTCCAATACAAATCTCGAGACATGACAGTGCTCAAGATGTCAACACTGTAATGAAAGCGATGGAAATCATAATAAATTAGCTGGAAATCCTTCACAGTCAGATATGGTAAAAGAAAAAAAAAGGAAAATGGCTATTACGTTATACTACACAAGGTTCTTCATCAATCCATTGACACAAATACTAGCTGATCAGTTACATTGCAAATTCAAATGATTCAGTTTTCTACTGCCTAAACAAGTATCGCTTTGATATAGCAAGAGTAGACATGTAGACAGCGATAGTAACACGAACTTTCTCTATACAATACATTTATGTTCAAATTAATCTTACCCAAGAACCTTTTCATCATATGACAATCGGGACTCTGAAAATTAGCTGGTGAACTTCAACGATATTAATAAAACCGAATATATAAGAAAAACTGCAATTTTTGTAATACCAGAATTTTTATATCCTATAAAATTTGTGAAAAAGCACATGCCTCTTATTTTCTATCGCTTTTGAACGGATTAAATAGAAAAATATTTGTATCAATATCCTTTTACTGCTGAATTCTGTTCACGCGCAACAGGTTCCGCTAATTCAGGAACACTTTCTGCTTGTAATGGGATTCCTCTCAGTGAAGTTTTCTGTCACTCTGAAGAAAAGATAAGTTGAAAAAATCAGTATGACACAGGACTAGATGCATCAAAACTTCACAAACAGTGATGAAGGATCGACATAAATACAATATATATAGGATAATATAATAAATATTCTCTTTACTATCGTGAAAAATTACTCGATATAATGTGTATAATGGTATTCATCTAAACGTATGACAGGCAACCTTCACAAGCCAATAATAATAATGGAAGAAGTAATAATGAGAAAAGCAACAAAAATTAAAATGATAAAAACGACAGCAATGAAAAACATGACGTCTTAAACATCTGCGGTGAACAATGACAGGTAATAAAAGAAGTAACCCGCTTCAGCACCGGATACTGCTGAGAATAAATAATAAATTTAACGATACCGGTGAAAGTTTCCGTCAATTCCCTTCAAATGAATCGAAAATCTTTATGCAATAATAGATCAGATTTTCGACGCCTTTCTCTGTCTGCAAGAAGCGGAGCGAACTCTTGGTTACACCAAAAGCGGCGTAAATCGTATAAGGTATCGCCCATCACGATGACAAAGAGAGACTTTGCTGATGAGGCAAAAACAAAGCACATCGGCCAGAGAGAGAGAGAGAGAGAGAGAGAGAGAGAGAGAGAGAGAGAGAGCACCAATTCCAATTCAACGGATAAAAAGGGGTGGTTCAACTAGTCCTATACCAATCATACGTCTGAACCATTAAAATCAAATATAACATTAGTTATTGAGACAATTTTCTTCGTTGGATAAATAAAAAAACATAAATTAATGCTTACATGTATCTATGTATACATACACATGTACATAGATACATACTACTTGCGCTACTTTATCAACAATTGCTGCTGGATCTTAAGCCTGGCAGGATACAGTTCAAGGCGCTTCCATAGCAAGAAAGTTACTGAATATAGACAAAACTGGACATGGGAGAGATCAATTCACAAGACTAAGCCTTTTCCTGACAAGATTTAATACTGTGAGAGATCAATTTCCCCTCATGCAATGACAAAGGCATTTATGGAAAAAAGAAAAGTCACAGACACTGGGAACTTTCAACCCATCTAGATATTCTGTCATGAGGGCTGACGATCTTTCCCTTCTACATATAATTTAAAGTTCTTTGAGGTGTCAATTAACTTTAAAAAATGCGAATGATGAAGTAAAGAAAATAAATAAAAATATGGAATAAACGGACGTTCAATTTATGGTTGAACTAAAGGGCTAAATTTCAATTAATGTACTTTGAAGGCAGTTTCGTGTTTTCGTCCGAGTTTCACGGTAGGTGACATGAGATTTATCAGAGCCAATAACAATGATGACCTCTGCGTTCGTCTTTTGATTTACGACTGGGAATCCTGCCATTTTCCATACTCTCACCTTCGGATTTATGCGCAACCAGTAGAATATTCTGGGAAAATTTCTATAAAATCCTTGTCTAAATTATGACTGTCATCAGTTCCTCTCAGCTAATTCCGTAGTGGTCCATATTCTGGAAACCCTTCGCATGACATATCATAATTTCTATAAAAATTTGAAATCTCAGAATCTGTAACAGATTCAGAATACTTTTCCGGAGTTTCTAACTTACGGGGAAACTACCTTTGCCTACGGCTCTCAGATATGCATATTAAACAATGAATTATATAAATTGTTCTTGTGTGCAAAGGATATTACTGTGGAAAATAAGAAAGGATTCTTCCTGTTCACGGAATGGAATATCTTAAAAGCGAAGTAGATCATTCCTCAAGTGTGTTACTCAACTTAGCCATTGTCTTCTTATTATTATTATCAATTATAATTAATATTTAATTATTATATTCAATTTTATTTTTTTCTTTTGTCAACAGTCATCGTATTCGACTAGGTAGTTTTTATAGTGTGGGGTTCCGTGTTACAGCCTGCCTCCTTAGGAGTCCATCACTTTTCTCACTATGATGTGCTGTTTCTAGGAGCACTCTTATTATTATTATTATTATTATTATTATTATTATTATTATTATTATTATTATTACCACCACTACTGTTATTCTTATGAGTAAGCTCAATCATAAAAGTGTTTGCAGTGCAGTTACTCAGAAATTTAAAGTATTCCGAAAGAATAATATTAATCATTATATTTACTTCAAACAATCATGTAAACGAGCAATGGAAGCCCGCCTCCTCCCCAACCCCCCAACCCCACAAACCCCAAACCGCAGGTCTTACCCGCAACAAGAAAAGCGTGAAAACATTTTACTAAAATTATACATTATAACAAATAACTCTTAAAGGATGATGAACAAGGCTCAAGCTAAGACTACCACGGATTGCATTATCGAGATTACGATGAGCAACAATGATAAACATAGCTAACAGCCGCTTGAGCATGACAATGCCTCAGTTGCTTATTCTCCGTTGTCTCATTTTCTATTCAAGGATATTGAATTATTTCAACTTGATGACCAGCTTTGCAATATTGGAAGTTGCATTTTGAGGTAATTTAGGTCAATAAGACATTCAAGACGAAATTAATTTAAATGTCTGAAATGATCAAAAAGACTAAAATTGTGTAATTACTTCATGTTTTATTATGTTCTTCTAATTTCCTTTAGATTAAAAAACTATATAGAAATTCCGTCATTATACAAAACTCAAGTACCGATCTATACATTATTTAAATTCAATTATTTGTACATTAAAAATAAACTCTATTTATAATAAGAATTTGTAATTTGAAAAAACTTTTCCTTTAATAATAAGAATTTGTAAATGTGAAAAAAACTTCCTATTTATAATATGAATTTGTACATTTAAAATAAACTTTCTTTTAATAACAAAAGTTTGTAAATTTGAAATAAACCTTCCTTTTATTAATAACAATAACAAGACAACTTCATAAATAGAATATATAATAACATGCTTCATATACAGAATATATAACAACAATCACAAATGTGAACCAAACAAAAATAATACCGAACATATTCCAAGAAAAGCAAATAGAATCATTCACCTCATTTCAAAATTCCACGATCTAATTGTAACTCCCCGTATAGTGTTCATTGTGACGTTGGGTCGAGAGATACGAAAAAAGAATAATAAACCATTCCGCATTTTCACGAGCAATCTAACGAGCTCAGCGAGGTTACGATTTTCTGAGTTAATAACAACGAGGATGCCGCTGCTTCCGTAACGAAATGATAACGATGCGTCACTGGAGCCAAGCGAAATTTTAAGGTGATTCGTAGGAAACGCAACTACGGAAGGAAGAGGAAAAAAAAAAAGGGGGGGGGGTCGCAATACAAACTGAAATAAGTGTCATCGAAGTTCCCCTTCCAAGACTGCAATACTGTCGTTGAACACAGCAACCAAATGACAGGCGACGGTTGGAAACAATACACGCTTTGATCGTCATTCCTCGCTCGAATCAAAGCGCTGAAATAAAAATGCTATGAATTTCCAAAAAAATGACATCTCTGTCTACTTCTCCCCTTTCGGGGAACCAGAAAGTTGCAGGAAATCCTAAATACACACTTTCTCCAAAGTTGGTGGAAATGTTCAGCCCTTTTATCCCCATAAAAAAAAAAAATGACTACTCTAGCCAAAGAAAAGAACATCTAGAAAAGAAAGCTCCTCACCGTATCATTCACTACAGATTATACCTATCAATCTTCTCAAACCATCATTTTCATTCATTCTTGATAATCTTAGTTCCATGTAAATAATCCCAAACTGCTGATAACTGTCGCAGCGAGTCAAGCAACATTTGAGAGAAATGACAGACGAAGGCATGTTGTTTAATAACGAGAGAAAATTTGAATTCCCTATCTTGACAAAACTGGAAATTATAAGTCTCATTCTGTACACAATCAACCCAAGTCATGCTAAAACAAGGGGGTTTAAAGGATTTCCGGATAAGGAAATGAATAAAACAGCCAGATGTCCGGGAAAAAATGCACCATAAACATATAAACATATACTCGAATTCCCTATTAACAAAGCTGTACACAATCAACGCAGGCCAAGCTAAATCAAGGGGGTTTAAAGGATTTACTGATAAGAAAATAAAAACAGCCAGTTGTCCGAAAAAAAAGCGTCATAAACATACGCCTGTATATACGCTCATTATTTCTGACTTGTAACGCGGAAGTGTGACGCCGTTACGCCAACGCGGCTGACGCGGCATAACAGTAATTACCCCGAAGCTACTCACCGTACCACCTTGTCAAGAGGTCTGCAATATTCATGTAAAAGTAAAATGGTTTTACATATTATCACTGGCCTGCTCGTTAAGACCACTTAATCGCAGCAGAAGGTTGCAGAGGTGGTTCTGTGGCCGTTATTAGGAAGGAAAATTTTGAATATATTTTTTTAAGCCCAGTGCAACATTTTCCACGTTTCCACTGCACACATTTTCTTTTCAGTCAGTCAAATGTGAGATCTTTTTAACTTTAATTTTTTATACTAAAATGAAAAAAAAAAAATAAGACAGAATTAATGACTTAGTTATATCAAAAGCCAGCAGGAAAAATGAAAAGAAGCTCTTGATATACAATTTTCACGTGTTACTTGTGACCGTATAATATAATTATTTATATCAAATTATATATATATATATATCATATATTATATTATATATATGTTATATATATATATATTCATATATAATATATATACATATGATATATATATAATATATATATATATATATATAAAATAAATTTACATACATGTGTGTGTGCGTGAGGGTATTACACAACATATAAGCATGTGTGCTAATTGGTGGCATTTCATCATCATCTAAAATGGTCACGAAAGACACAGGACAAAATTTTGTCTACCTGATCACCATCGAATGCCAAGCGACGTTGACACCTAAGCTTTTACAATCAGTACTGAATGAAAAGCATGGAACTAAAAAATAAAATAAAATAAAATAAAATAAAAAAAATAAACAATACCTAAAACGGGTACTCCACACCTCTCTCTCCCTATCCACTCTTATGTCGGCCTCAAGACCGAATAAAAAACGAAGGTTACAAGGAAAAGAATAAAAAAAGGTACTAAAACTTGCAATCGACCTTTGGAGTCATGTGTGAGTAACCACTGGGCATAATGAAGGCCGAGAAACCAAGAAGGAAGACCATGAGGCAAAAATACCTGAGACCATTTGCGTGTTCAGAATCTAATTGCTGAGTGGGCTCTATATCCCCGAAAGGAAAAGAAATTAAACACGGATCTTTCAAGTGACTGGAAGATATTAAGTGTTACTATCTTCGATTGGAATAAATTTACATGACGCAATCAATAACGTTAGATAGTGATTCTTACACAGAAAGGCTGAAGACAAACGAATAAATGAGAACGGCTTCGATTAAAAAAACTTGACTTGAGATTGCAAAGACTCATGAACCATTTCTGGCAGAGATGTATTTCGTTGTATTTTAATCTTTCAAAGTATTTAACTGATGAAAACGTGCAATTACAAATGATGAAGTAATTTCGAGATTACACTTTCCAAAACAAAGTATTTCTTGCCAGAACAGCAAAACATTATACCATAAATTCTGTTAAGCAAGGGAGTGCGACATTGACTGTAGAAAATTTTAATTCAAAATTAAATTACGGTAATAATCTGGCTCTTATGCTCAGTCATTTTGGTACTATCATGTTCAAATCCAGTATTTCAATGAGATAATCAGTCTAGAATTTACAAGAATGCCTCAAAGAATATATCTAAACACTTAAGCACTATATATGGGTAAATTTCTCAAGAATTTACAAGATTTCCTCAAAGAATATATCTAAATATTTACGCATTATATATGAGTAAATTTCTCAAAAATATACAAGAATGCCTCAAAGAATATATCTAAACATTTACGCATTATCTATGGGCTAATTCCTCAAGAATTTACGAGAATGCGTCAAAGAATATGTCGATAATAACCAATCCGCATAAACATTATATACGGGCTAATTCCTCAAGTATGCTAATGCCATTCTTAAGATGGAGGAGAACCCATTCACACTAAAGATGAAGGAAAAATCATTGCATTTCCAAATCCAATAAACAACAGACAATATACATTGAATAAAGGCGTGTATAAAAAGCTGTTTTTTATTATTTCCATGAAAGATCCTTTATAGAATTTCTCTAGCTGTTTTTAGAGGTATTTCCCTGCTGACTCCAAGATTGTTTTTCCCACAAACGTCAGAAGTCAATTTTCATTCATTAACTCTCCCTTCTTCCTAATCAACATCATTTATTCAGATTACCATGATTATCCAGAAAATAATATTTGAAGGATATAATCCAGGTCAATTAAATGAAATTAACTTATGCCGAGATAATACTATCCGATTAACTTCCTGCATGATCTCTGGTTTGTTTTTATTTCCTACGTAGTTAAAATGTGATGTACACAAGAATGTTTGCAGAAGTGTCTTTGCTTATGCATAAACACCTAAAATAAATGGTGAGAGAAAGAAATTACCAACTGAAAATTGTGTAGGCAGTGGGGTTAGCGTAAACTGTCAATTACTCAGAATGGAACACAAAGGAAAAGGAACGCCAAAAATTACCTTCTGAAGCGTAGACAATTACCTTAGATTTCAGGCGGATTTCCCTTCCACTGAGGTGCAATAATCTGCAATTTATCTTGCACGCTCATTGCCATAGAGCACACAAAGCTTCGTCAGAATTCCTTCACATAATTCACAGTTAAATCTCGACGCACGAACGGAAAACCGAGAATAAATGAGAACTTTTCAGGTCTGCTGCTTCGCTAAATATATCATCCACGGAAGCTCAGCTCTGAAGTCCATCAAAATCTCTCTTTATATCGCGATATAACCATTAGGATAAACCATCAATAACTCTGCTTGAAAGGTAAAACTCGGTTCTCCCTCGGTACCTTGTTATTACGACAGATGAAGGATACTCCGTCACGAAAATCATATATTTCTACCATCAATCGGATGCGTAGAGAGCCATTATCCGTCAGCAGGGGAGCCATGACTCACGAAAAGTGCTGAGAGACTCCAGATGCATAAAGGACATGCTTATCCTCGTGACACGAGGGGTATCTTGGCGTGAATTGTGAGGCTGTTCTACGCTGCTGGATTATAACGAGGACAACCACACCCTAAATGCAAGGGGACGAAGCGTGAGGCGTAACGTATTATTTCAATCGCGTAACTGTCCGCCATCCTTAAGGAAGAAGAAAGCTGAGTTGAGTTGAATATAAAACTTAGGCCAAAGGCCAAGCACTGGGACCTATGAGGTCATTCAGCGCTGAAATGGAAATTGGCAGTAAAAGATTTGAAAGGTGTAACAGGAGGAAAACCTCGCAGTTACACTATGAATCAAATGTTGGGAGAGGGTGGAAAGTAAGATGAAAGAAATAGAATAAGAACGAAGGTACAGTAAAAGGAACGAAAGTGGTTGCAGCTAGGGGCCGAAGGCACGCTGCAAAGAACCTTAAGTAATGCCTGCAGTGCACCGCATGAGGTCCACTGACGAAAGTATCCCCCTATAGAAAAGAAGAAGAAGAAAGTGGCCACCAACGACATTTTCCAAATGAATTCACTATTCTTATACTACTACTCCTCATACAACGAGAACAAAGACGGTAAACTCTAGTCAGGAAAGTACAGATTACATTTAGGGAGATATGGAAGTGCTCTGACTATGCCTTGGGAAATTTCTACCATATTGCAGTGTTACCGCATCTGGATAAAATGGAATCAAATTAGTACCCTTAGAGCCTCATAAAACGTTTGCTTTTTCTCCTGTTTCACATGATTTAAAAACCATTGGTCAGGACTTCCCAATGCCACGATCAAAAGGTAGCAACAACTAATCTTCAACTACTGCTGCCAGCGTATTTCGTTCTTGCCGTTTTAAAATGGATCTTTCATCATAATGGAGAATCAGTTATCATCATAATAATGTTCACATCCTGGGTAACTATCTGTTTTAAGCCGCAGGTAGATATATAAGCGAGCAAACTGTGACTTCTTTCAAATACCACCAAATTCTGTGAAAGCTTCAATTTCGAGTCAACGGACCCTGTAGGCTTCTATTGGTAAAGGGTTTATCTCCTGAATCATAACAATAATGATAATAAGCTGCTGCTGCTAATAATAATAATAATAATAATAATAATAATAATAATAATAATAATAATAATAATAATAATAATAAACTGCATTCGCCAATAGTAAAGATTCGACCTCATGATTTCTTACATACGGTTTACGCAATCTTACGCTCTCTTGTCAATGAATATCAACTTGTTCCAAATGTCACCTGAATTTTTGTCCGGTATTTTTGAGCAGAAAATCCAAATTTTTTTGAGTTTCGAGAGGATCTTTTGAATGGCAGGCGACCGATTTTGATGGCTATTAGCAAGGTGCTTTTAAGTCACAGGCTAAAAAGGACTAAAGTTGTTGGATCTTTTTTGTGGGCTGGGGCCTCAAAGTTTTTTTTTTTTTTTTTTTTTTTTTTTTTTTTTTTTTTACTCTAATAACTTCTTTTGGTGTCTTGATGCCCAGTCGAGGTATTTTTCTTCTTGCGAAAGAAAGTCAATAGGGAGTTCATCAAATCAGAGGCCAAATTAAAACTTTTGAGCGATTAGATGACTTCAATTCCTACTCAATGTAACTTCCAGTAGATGTACTTTTCAAAGCGAAACGCAGGGTAAATAAATACAGCTATTTGAAATAATAATAATAATAATAATAATAATAATAATAATAATAATAATAAGGCGCCTGGAAAAGCAAATCATGGTGATGAGATCTGACTTGAGTAAACTGAAAGAGATGGCAGAAAAAAGGCTAAGAAGCAAGAAAACAAGGGAGGAACTCAACGAGCAATACAAAGTACAAGAGAGGGGATTACAACAACACAATAGAAGATGTAAAACAGAGGCTTAAGGCCAAAGCACATAAGATCCAACGGTACATGAACAGGAATAAGGGATACCAACAGAACAAACTATTCGGAACCAACCAGAAAAGACTATACAGCCAACTAAGAGGGGAAGACAACCACCCAGAAATTCCTGAAGCCGAACCAAGTAAGAGACTCTGGGAAAACATATGGAGCAATCCGGTATCACACAACAAACATGCAACATGGCTCCAGGAAGTCAAGGAAGAAGAAACAGGGAGAATAAAACAAAGATTCACAGACATCACGACAGACACAGTCAGACACCAACTAAAGAAAATCCAAACTGGAAAGCCCAGGTCCCGATGAAGTCCATGGATACTGGCTCAAAAACTTCAAGGCCCTACACCCACGAATAGCAGAACAACTCCAGCATTGTATCTCAAATCACCAAGCACCCAAATGGATGACCACAGGAAGAAACATCCTTAGTACAAAAAGACAAGAGTAAGGGAAATATAGCCAGTAACTACAGGCCTATCAGCTGCCTACCAATAATGTTGGAAGTTACTAACAGGTATCATCAGTGAAAGGCTATACAACTACCTAGAGGAGACAAACACCATCCCCCCACCAACAGAAAGGCTGCAGAAGGAAGTGTAGGGGCACAAAAGACCAGCTCCTGATAGACAAAATGGTAATGAAGAACAGTAGGAGAAGGAAACCAACCTAAGCATGGCATGGATAGACTATAAGAAAGTCTTCGACATGATACCACACACATGGCTAATAGACTGCCTGAAAATATATGGGGCAGAGGGAAAAACCATCAGCTTCCTCCAAAAATACAATGCGCAACTGGAATACAATACTTACAAGCTCTGGAATAAGACTATCAAGAGGTTAATATCAGGAGAGGGATCTTCCAGGGCGACTCACTGTCCCCACTACTCTTCGTAAGTAGCCATGATTCCCATGACAAAAGTACTACAGAAGATGGATGCCGGGTACCAACTCAAGAATAGAGGCAACAGAATCAACCATCTGATTTTCATGGACGACATCAAGCTGTATGGTAAGAGCATCAAGGAAATAGATACCCTAATCCAGACTGTAAGGATTGTATCTGGGACATCAGGATGGAGTTTGGAATAGAAAAAAAATGCGCCTTAGTCAACATACAAAAAGGCAAAGTAACGAGAACTGAAGGGATAAAGCTACCAGATGGGAGCAACATCAAACACATAGATGAGACAGGATACAAATACCTGGGAATAATGGAAGGAGGAGATATAAAACACCAAGAGATGAAGGACACGATCAGGAAAGAATATATGCAGAGACTCAAGGCGATACTCAAGTCAAAACTCAACGCCGGAAATATGATAAAAAGCCATAAACACATGGGCAGTGCCAGTAATCAGATACAGCGCAGGAATAGTGGAATGGACGAAGGCAGAACTCTGCAGCATAGATCAGAAAACCAGGAAACATATGACAATACACAAAGCACTACACCCAAGAGCAAATACGGACAGACTATACATAACACGAAAGGAAGGAGGGAGAGGACTACTAAGTATAGAGGACTGCGTCAACATCGAAAACAGAGCACTTTTTTGGTAGGGCAATTATCTGAAAACTAGTGAAGACGAGTGGCTAAAAAGTGCATGGGAAGAAGGACTAATAAAAGCAGACGAAGACCCCAGAAATATACAGAGACAGGAGAAAGACAGAAAGAACAAGAGGACTGGCACAACAAACCAATGCACGGACAATACATGAGACAGACTAAAGAACTAGCCAGCGATGACAATTGGCAATGGCTACAGAGGGGAGAGCTAAAGAAGGAAACTGAAGGAATGATAACAGCGGGACAAGATCAGGCCCTAAGAACCAGATATGTTCAAAGTACGATAGACGGAAATAACATCTCTCCCATATGTAGGAAGTGCAATACGAAAAGTGAAACCATAAACCACATAGCAAGTGAATGCCCGGCACTT
>NC_087201.1:134309078-134341578 GCF_015104395.2 Macrobrachium nipponense
ATATATATATATATATATATATATATATATATATATATATATATATATATATATATATATATATATATATGTATATATGTATATATATATATATATATATATATATATATATATATCTATATATATATATATATATATATATATATATATATATATATATATATATATATGTATGTATAGATATATATAATATATATATATATGTGTGACTGGTGAAAATGTTCTTTTACAACAGAATTCCAATTATACAAGGAGCCCATAAAAACGCCAAAATATAGAAATTAAGTACTATATTTCAGAGACTGCAGTCTCTGAAATACAGTACTTTCTTTCTATATTAGATAAATATATGAATATACTTTATGTGTGTATATGTGTGTTTTATATGAGTACCTGGAGAATCAACGATCTTGTAACCTACAGCATCCGACTCCGCAGATGTTACATGGTTTGGAGGCTGTTTTCGTTACTCCAAATTGCAATCTATACTCGATGTATTTTCACCATAGCAAGATAAGCCCCCAGGTCGAAACACGCCGGTTAAATGACAGGCAACCGGTTCCTTCAAAAAGTGGAAACGCAGTCGATGATTGTCAACAACACTCACCTCATTCTACTTAAAATGAAGAGTAAGATTAAAATTTTTTTTTCATTATTTACCTGATATAATAACATCTGTTAACTAATGCCCAGATTACTCTAGAATTGGGAATGACACAAAAGTCTGCTAGGTGTCTCATCTCATTTTTTAGATAAAGATGATCGGCTTCACTGTAGCCTGTCGCCAATTGTTCAGATTAATAGACTGGTAGGTTACGGATCGAGTCATGCTTATTTATATATATATATATAATATATATATATTATATATATATATATATATATATATAGATAGATAAGATAGATAGATAGATAGATAGATATATACATATATATTCATATATATATATATATATATATATATATATCTATATATATATATATATATATATATATATATATATATCTACAGACCCGATGAGGATAATGTTTTTAAATCTACAGCTTTCGACAATACTACAGCCGAAGTAATGTACAGAAAATTTTTCAAATTAATCAAAATGAATGTATGAAATTTGGAAGGATTTGTTGAGCGAACCAATGATGCAATCAACACACTCGTCATGTCACAGGTTCGTCATGCAGATTTGCGCAATGAAACACCAGTGTATAGAATCGTGCGCTATCCAGTTTCAATTCGAGAACAGGAAAGTTGTATTCAATCCGACAACAAAAATCCAAAATAAATGTTCCGAGATTCTAGAAATCTTTACTACGAGATCGAATTATTCATATTATCGGAAATCAAAGAAAACGGGTTCACGTCACCCATAGAATTCTTTAATCGAAGGAAATCATCTTTCGCACTGAAACTCAAAACAACTTTCAACACCGATTCTGAGCCTAGGTCGTGTCTTGTCAGTCCTTGAGCGAGTTCGAAAGCGTGATTCGCAGTTCACGACTTTGACGAAATCTCATTCTCGTTTTCTATACAGTCGTTGGTTAAACGGTATCTGCGATACTTTGTTAATCATTTGAATCTGATCTAATTGAAGGTAAAGATATCATGTAAAAGTGCAGAATTCTGTGATAATAATAAATAAACGAATACTGAAAAAGTACTACGAACAACAATCAACAGATGGATTACCGAAATGGGATGGCGTTTAACATCAAAGTTAAAAACAGGTCTTACCACAAGCTGTGACGACACATGCTGTTATTATACTGATACTTTGTCAATAAAAGCCTCGTTACTCGAGCGGGCTCAAATCCTCATATCTCGGCTTCAATATTGTTTACCAAAGGCATGATTTTAGCTAAGATACAAGTACTCATCGGGTTTGTCAGCTAACATAGGCAGGCTTAGGTTCTAAAGGAATAGCTTCGGTTACGTCAGAAAATCAGAATAAGTCAAAATACCTTCTTACGAGAGGTGATAAACGCTGAATTAGAGTTAGAGAAGATTTCTATACAACAAAAGCAATGCTGTGGGAAATTTTAAGAAGTACGAATTCATATTCGAGGAAGTGGAAAATGAAACCATATTTTTTTTTCTTTTTTTTTGCAAAACTGTTGCGTATGACCATCCCTTGGGCTATCGGCAACTTTACCACAAATTTCTACTGCCATTACGAAAATATTACCGGAAACCAAGAGTCTTATGGGTTACTATGCACGAAGTTTTTTTTTTTTATAGCAGGCACTTAACTTGACATAGCATACTTATCATTTGGCATGTGTAATCAAAGAACACAATAATATTATATATATATTTGTGTGTGTGTGTGTGTGTGTGTGTGTGTGTGTGTGTGTGTACTATATGAAGTTTGTCCTAATAAGAAGAGCCTCTAGAGCAATTAAAATTGTTGTCAAGTTCATTCTTCAACTGCTGAATCAAGAAATGTCCAGAAAACTTATGCAAACAGGTTCACAGGCAACACCTCAAAGCCCCTACACCCATAACACCAAATTGGTTTATATGTATGTATGTATGTATGTATATAAATCTATAGGAAAAAGGTGACATACATTAAAACTAAAATAAGGCACACAAGAACAAACAAAATCTCAAGAAATCGACTCAGCACTGAAAGGAAATGAAAATTTACTGTTACAAATCATATTCGTACATCACGAAACTCATTAGAATAGCAAGCTATTACTATTATTACAATTTTTAAGGAAACAGCAAATTTATCACCAGGCAACAACAATGGAAAACAAAAATACCTCTTTCCAAATAATGGCGCACCACACACACACACGTACTTACCCCATCATCCATTTAATTACAGCTGTGAGCAAGTTGCTTTTAACTAATAACCGCAACGTATTTATCTCCCAGCAACAACTTGCCTCACAACAGCAAGTCGTCTCTCGAGGTGAGCCATACCTACTATTTCTTATTTCTTGCCCGGAAGTGCTGAGAAGAGAGAGAGAGAGAGAGAGAGAGAGAGAGAGAGAGAGAGAGAGAGAGAGAGATTATGGGAAAACAATGCCACAGACTTTAGCAACTTCCTACCAACCCAATGGCCTACAGGAAAACACCAAACTTGCATGTTCAACAGCCACAAGGATGAAGAAGCTGAAAAAAGATGGTAAAACGAATGTGGAGCGTTGCAGTTTGCTCTTGGTTGCAAATAATCTTAACAGGTGGTAAAACGAATCTGAAACGTTTTAGCTTGCTTTTGATTGTAAATAACATCATTCCAATTGTTTTTCTGTTATGACCAGAGCTGGTTAAAACTGCCACTTCCTAAAACCAGTAAAATGTCAAAATTCATTCGAGTATGCAACACAAATTCCTAATTTATCGGATAGGGAAAAGGAGTTTATAAACACTTTAAGGTAGATATCTCTTATGTCATTATCTTCAGTAATTGTTTATTTATTTCGAGATTCGCGAATTTATGAATTTAATTCATTAGGTTGCAGTTTTCATGATTTAAGGCCCCCTGGGTCAGGTTTGGTTCCATGTCAGGTTCGGTTAGAGCAGATGAGGTGAGGTGAGCAAATGTCCCTCTAGGAATTTGGGTTTTTGGTATATTCTCACATCTTCTTTCTCTACAAGCTTGTCCCTATTTGGAGTCGCTGTAATGGTTCTTCAACACATTCTTCCATCTCCCTCGGTCCAGTGCATCCTCCTCCTCGCTCAATCCCAACTCCCTCATATCTCTCTTCACTGTCAATCCATCGCAATTTTGGTCTACCTAACCTTCTCCCACCTGGTAGTCCCATCTCCATCATCTTCCTTATCGGGTGGTCTTCTTCTCGTCTCTTTATATGTCCATACCATCTCAGTCTACTTTCCCTCACATGAAAACATTTGTCGCACAGGTCTATTCATATTTAAATTCTCGTAGAGCTGATTTTGTTCTAATTCATCCAAGTAAACATCTGATTTGCATATGTCTTTCGGTACTTCAGAATATGATATAAACGAAATAACACGAGGGAGGCAATAGTTATCGAAATAGGAAAGGAAAGAAACGAAAACGGCGCAACGCAAATAACGGTAACATCCGCTATCTGGGAGTGTTATCTGCACCAGTTACCTGTCACCAGGACCTGTTAATGCTAACGGTTTCCTTGAGTCGTGCTTATATGAACGTGTTACGAAAACATTTCCTCTCCTTTAGATGAGAATGGCATCATTAATTCTCTTTGCTGGTAAACCGAGATATAAATAATTAGGGGGAGTTGAAAGTCTTCAAGTGATCCGCTGTACGTGTTTAATATCTTCCTGACATTAGTAAGGTAAGAGATACTTAACATTCATTCATTCATCTAGATGACGATTAATAATACATCCTCTTTCAATCATTAACATATACTAATAGATACGTGCCTATTTTGCATGAAGCATGTAAGCATGCAGGGGCATCGACATAAAATTCATATATAAACAGAGAAACTCTCGCACGCATGTGCAACGCCAAAATGCACAAACAAATAGAGATTTTAATTCTGAATGAGAATACATGCTCTTTTTTTATGCTTATAAAGCATACAGTTTTATACACATGTATTTCTGTTTAAAAGTACGTTAAAGAACAAAAGGGCAAGAATATTTGTGCTTTGCTTGACGTAAAATGAAATCGGTAAAGGAGCACATGCTCGTTTTTGTGCCTAAGAAACGTAGGCATTACGCCACAAGGACCTTACATACGGTTTTATACTTAAATGTGTCCGTATGAATGTACTTTACAGAAGAAAAGGGCAAGTATCAAACTCATATATGTCTGTTTGAATGTATTTTTAAGAAGAAAAGGGCAGATACGTTTAAGCTGTGCTGATTTGGCACAAGAACTCTCCTACAAATTTATCATCGCTTTAGACAGGTCATGTTTAAGGAAATGAATATCCGTTTCAGGTATCTGGTTTCTTTTCCAGTAATTTCCTTCGTTACAAAAGTCATAAACGTCAGAGGAACTAAAAGGAAGAGAGAAGGAGACACGACGCGATATTGCTTCCGACTGCTTCCTAAAGGTCACACACGAGGCTTTTCAGAGGTTAAAGTTCACGAACGAGGCCATGTGTACGGAATTTCTGAATGCTTTCAAGCAATAAGTATATAAAAATACATTTCGAGATATAGGGCGAAGACATTTAACAGCCGTTTTCCAGCTGCAATATAAAACGTAATTACTCATTAATGTCGTCAAATAGTATCCTACAATGTCATTTAGACATTCCTGGATGTAATCAGTCACTAGCATCTTATCACAAATGGAAAATTCCTCAGTGTCATTCTGTCGTATTTCTAATCGTTACCATCTTACGCACTTAATCTGGAAAATTATGAAAATATATTCCTTCTTACATCAGTGTTTGGTAGAGGGGGACTTTTATATAAATGTCCTTTAATGTCCAATTCGCTCTACCTCGGAATTAATATACTTTCATATATGTTGACCGGAGGGGAATTCTTTAGTTAATAATAATTTCGTCCTCTCGTGGTTTCAACCCAATGAGATGACGAAATTATTATCAACTAAAAAATTCCCTTTCGGTTTAGATATATGATATATTAATTCCGAGGTAGTGCGAATTGGACATTAAGGGACATTTGTAGCTAATGCATGTATGTGAATAATGGAGATGTGATAAAAATTCATATATATATATATATATATATATATATATATATATATATATATATATATATATATATATATATATATATATCTCAAGGATGTCTACATGAACAATTTTATAGTTGGTTCTTTGATTGCCTGCATACATGAGCATGATGACACAGTTCTGTGAGTTCTCCATAAACAATGTAAACCCTTGATATAAGAAATGCTGCACTAGCCACAAGCGCTGTCATTTTCAAGTTATTTCAAACGTACCATCACGAATGGAACATAACCCTGGAAATCAAGGAAGTCATGCAATTACGAACAAAATTACCAACATCAATTGACGACTTGCAATGATTTCAGGATGCAGCGCTGCCGAATTTATCAGGCGCAATTAAGAAACGAATCGTCTATTTAGGAATTTTCGCCCCCACCCCCCCTCAATCACCAAATTCGCTTTGGACGAATCGAATCATTCTGGCTAACCCCTGACTTTCGAAAGCATCTGACAGAGAAACTTTCTGTTGGAGGCAAATAAGTTTTGAAAACACAATATCCTATTTCTAGTTCCTCTTCATCATTTCTTCTATGAGAAGGAAGTCGAAAGGAACGGGTAAAACAAAATAAATAGGTAAAACAAAGGCCTTGTAATGTACTATCCATATGTAAAGCGAAAAGGAAAAGATGAATCTGAAAGGGGTTACGATGACTGTCTTTTATTGCGGTCAAACATATAATAATGTCAGTTTAATTTAATAGAGGAATAATTCTTTTTACACATATGTTGGAGATGAAGAGTTGCGGGTTGAGTTGAATATAGAATATAGGCCAAAGGCCAAGCACTGGGACCTATGAGGTCATTCAGCGCTGAAATGGAAATTGACAGTAAATTGAAAGGTCTAACAGGAGGAAAACCTCAAAGCAGTTGCACTATGAATCAAGTGTTAGGAGAGGGTAGGAAGTAAGATGGAAGGAAGCGAATATGAAAGGAGGTACAGTAAAAGAACGAAAGTGGTTGCAGCCAGGGGCAGAAGGCACGCTGCAAAGAACCTCAAGTAATGCCTACAGTGCACAAAATGAGGTCCACTGACGACACTAACCCCCTACGGAAAAGAAGTTGCGGGAGAGAAAGCCCAGGAGAGACCTGAGAGACGGAATTTCACAGAAGGCCCTTGAGCCGCTCGGCGTTTGAGGCGATGATGACGATAATGATGATGATGATGAAGACGAATCTTCCTACGACCCAAATAGACTTTATTACGCTGCCTACTTTATAAACCAAGAAACCACCACCAACCAACTCAACAAGCGTGAAGAACCTCTTAATTCAGCAACTGATCAAGAACTTGACCACATAAAGTATTCTCTTGGAACCTTCACAAAACCCATTCCCAAGGACCTGGCACCCACCTCTGCAAACTCATATCCTGGCCGCCCATGAGTTCTCAGTGAAGAAACATGAGGAATTCCTCATACAATCCCGTGCTTCTCGATGACGAATGTGGCAGGATCGTTGAGAGAAGAATACAGTGAAGGAGATAGACGCCGTACGCAGCACAATAGGTTTTACAATAATGGGTGTGGCAGTTTCTCCAAATGGCATTGGAGCCTACGTTTCCCTTCTCTCTCTCGCATCAGGAAATCAAAAACATGACTACGAGTAGAAAGGCGCTAGGACGTTACACCTCACTTAATGTCTGAGGCAACATGGGGAAATTAAGGAGAAAATTGCGCAAACATTAAACAATACACCTCATATGAAGCATTAAGGTAGGTTGACAGACTGCAAAGTTGTTTCAATGTATCTTCATGACAATTTCTAACAATTCTTGACTTTTTCTTCCTAAAAATTACCTCCGCGCTATGCAAGACATAGCCGTCGTTTAAATAAGGAGGCAATTGTAAACCTCCATTACACGAAATACAACCAAGGGCCATGCTTTTTTTTTTCTTTCTTTCTTTTTTGCACCTAAATCCATAGGAATCTATTGTGTTGTCGTTTCTGCATCTACTCATTCCTTGTGAAAATGTCCTAAGGTGAAAGTGAAGTGACGAAGTCGGAACACATCCCGAAGCTAGATCCAGGACCAGTGACCTATTCCCTAAGGACGCTGTGTGTAACCACGGGATCCCATCAACCCTGAAGGAAACGGAAGAGTTTCCTGCAAACCGTTCCGTATATTTGCGACGCGGCAAGATATAATAATAATAATAATAATAATAATAATAATAATAATAATAATAATAATAATAATAATAACCCCACACTATAAATACCACCCAGTCGAATTGGAGGACTGTGATAGACCAAAAAAAAAATAATAATAATAACTGAATAAGATGGCCCACTACTCCTGCTGGCTATGGTTCAAGCAATCTGTTGCTAAAAACCCCACAGAAATACTAACCACATCAACAATCCTATAATGGCATGGGAAGCCATATTGACAAAACCTACAATAAAATTGCAACATTAACCTCCTTCCTTGTTGGCGTCCTTTCATACAGCTATATTTCAGTCGTGAGTCTTTTTACGTAAATGAGTCAGTCATACAGCTGTCCAACTGTCTGGAGCATTGCTATAGGCAATGAGCTATTTTAATAAAATAATTCCTGCACCCATTTAAAGCATGTTTATTCCTTAACAAAATATATAGCCCATTCAATTTAATGTCAATTCACTGAATACAGGCAAAAGCATAAGCTTTTAATTATCGTTCACGAGCTTACTATTTACACGGTCATACATTAAGCTATGTTAAAACTATGAAGAAAAAAAACTCACTTAAAGGTATAAAGACCATATAACCCAGAGTAATAAACACACGTTCCTAATTGCAGCTTGATATAGCTTGTAGTCAAGGTAGTTACATGAAAATATAAAAATGCTTAATTAATTTCATTTCATGAAATACCACAAACCTGGCAACACAAGATAACTACTGACAAGGAAGTTGAAATTTCCATCTGACGGCTAACACTAAGTCACCAACCCAATTCTCAACTTTTCCAGGGGATATGACACTCCAAATACTCACGAAAATCGGCACTAAAACGGCCAAGTTCTTTCCTCGTGGGATAGAGAACATGATCATACTCTCATGCACATAAACTACGCGCTCTTGTCACAAGCATATCATAAGAACATGCTGCAGGAAAGTGTCTCAAGATACATGCATAAATTGTGCTTGTAAGTATTCGCATACAAAAAAATGTCCGCACAGAGTTCAGATATAATCGTATCATCAGAATAACAACCTAGATAACTTTGGTTTTAATCGAAAAAAAAAACTGATTTCATTAATGCAATCCACGGGTAAAGTATTACAAACCGATATCTTTTATGGAATATATAAAATGCGAAGTTCACATGCCATCCACGAACCATAAAGACGTTTTGTACGATGTCACAGTTCAAGCGACCTTCTGTGGGAGAGAAGCTCAGGAGATAAAACTAATTCTCAGTCATCGACCCTTCGCGAGGGCTCGAGCATGTCAGTCTTAAATGCTTTGAATATAAAACATTGAGTTGTATGAGTTGTGGTAAACAGACGGGTATGGCAATATTTATCGATCGAATAACACCTGTTTCACGCACTAAAACCAGCAATGCTCTGAAACATTAGTGTTTAATCATTCTTCACATAACTGTATTTAGTTTATCCTTGTTTTTACCTGATTAAAACTAGTTTTCTCTTGAAAAAAAAACACCGTAACCCAGAGGAAATTAGGAAATAATAACTGGAGTGAGTTTTAGATTCTCATCCTTCAACGACAGAACAACAGAAACCTTACCAGCAAAAATGAAAACAAAAATGACGAACAGAACAAAATCAAGCCCAAATGTAACGTGATTTTCGTTATCTGTCTTATTGGCCTCGAAAACTAAATGGAATTTTCATTGTTCTCAGATTTTTGCCATTATAACTGTCTTTCCATTGTTAAGTCTGGTCTTCGGTTGATGCTCTGAACTTGTAATTGGGTAAAGCCCTAATAACTGAAAGTGATCGGGAAGGGAAAATCTGGGGGAGTAAGAGAAATCCTTGCATCCTGGAACCGCGCAAAACAGACTTAAGGCAAGACCGGGACGGTGACGAACCAGTGATAAAACAATATATTTAGGCAAGAATGTAACAGAGATCAATAACCAGTGCAATAGTCAATAGAGAATAAAATCTATTGGATATGTGTCTACTGAAAATACAATCACGAATATTCCTTTTTCTTTTTTTTATTCAATAAAAATTTTGTCAGTCAAAACATTCTAAAGAAAGGAAATAAAAGCTACGTAGCGTTTGAATCCCTTCAGTTTTCAGTTGTCTGTTTAAAATGCAGCTTTAAAATAAGGGCCATTTACAGACGTTACTTTCACTGCGACTTCCTGATGCAGTTACCTTTCCATCGAACGCCAACTATCTCAGCCCTAAACGGTAAACAATACCTTCCTCAGACAGCGCTGCAACTGTCAAAATAATATCAAGGCCACAGGAGTCAGAAAGTCTTATGATTTCTTTATAAAGAAATCAAACCCAGTTCTTGGCCATCAAAAGAGCCTAAATGAGATAACTTAGATGTACAGTGATGCTCAAATCTCATGCGACATGACTCCATAGGATTTCGTTCAAAATTCACTAACTGGCAACTAGCATGCTTCATATTTATCTTTTATTTAAATGCGAAAACGCGAGTATCACATACACTAAGGCCATAATATGTTTCATTAGAGTGAAATCTGTCATATATTTAAAAATTGTAAGAAAATGTCACGTGTAGCCAAATTTCAGAAAAACCCTTACGAAACATTTTCAAAACCTTCGTTCACTCATTGCTGAAGCATTTGACCAAAACGAAGTCGCCATCAAACCTCAGTTCATATGTTAAATAGATAAAAAAAAAACGAAAAAAATTGTCGTAACATTAATAATGCTTCCAAAGCAAACATAAAATTTGAAATAGTCCTATTTGATTGCTTTTACCCTCAACGCTGGAAAAATGTATATATGTATATACAAAAGTAGAATGCGCCTACCGATATCAACGTGTGAGGGGAACATGTGTGACGTATCAGTGTCGGTGCAACAACAACCACCTGGTATATAAGTAGGTCTACAATGAATAGCGACCATTAAATTATCTTGAAAACATTTACTTTGTGTTAAAGGAATATTTAGATTTTCATACATAATTATTTGTTATCTTTCTTAAATATTTCAAAACTGATAGCATACTAGGAAATATTCGCCTATTTGTCAAAGCCAAGATATTATTCCTAGGACTAGGTGTAGATTTCTTTACTTTAAATTTAAAATTCACATCTCTATATTAACAATTTCTGGCCAGAAAGCAAATGAGGTTATCTATACATTCTTGCACTTCAAGTTACCTTATGAAAGAACAAATTATACATCAAAAGCGAGCAGAAGGACTTTTAATTAAGGAAATAATATCATAAACTAGTTGAAAAACAAGTGTTCCATATGCCTTGATATTAATACTTATGATATTTCGATTAATAGCCATCTTCTCCATATAACCAAAATCATCATCATCTTTTATTCCTTAAAGAACAGGCAATCTCTATAAATAAAAACATTAGTAAAGATACGTCTCAGAAAGTTTAGAGTATTTTTCTAGGATAAATCATTTTGCAACATACAGGCAGCTTAAACACAGCCTGAAACTTCAACATTCAAAGAAAACTGGTTGTAATTCATATTCCTCAAAGAACAGGTGATCTCTACAAATAAATTCATTCGTAACAGATTACATCTCAGATGGCTTAGATTATTATTATTATTTTTTTTTTTTTTTTTTTTTTTTGCCTATAAAACATTTTCCAACATACAGGCAGCTTAAACGCAGCCGAAATCTTCAACATTCAAATAAAACTTGTTTTAATTCATATTCCTACATTGAAATTGTTGTTATGACTGTTGAGCTTATTAGGTCTACTGTCATAATGCTGCAGACATGTTTATGTTGACCAGTCCGAGGAGCATGTTAAGTGTGCTTTCATTGCTGGCAACCGCTAACCTTATCACACCACACTTAAACTAAGCACGTAAAGATAAAAAAAATTAAAAAATAAATTAAAATCACACAAATTAAGAATTATACCAATGCATAAAAGGGATCATATCTATTTAACCATAAGGAAAATAAGGCTAGCTGTGAATTCGCAAACTTTTCGACATGAACGAGATTACAAATAAAAAAAGAAAAGAAAAAAATAGCACTACTTGGCAACATCACGTTGAGTCTAAGAATATGGACGATACAAAAGAATCATGTCGCATGAGATTTGAGCCCCACTGTACATGGAATTAGAGATCTCGCTCTTTTAGTATCACTGAACAGAGCACATGAAGCAGGAAGAGTTTTTCCTCCCGCAAAGGAACCAGTAAATAAGGCCCCTTCGCCTTGGCACCAGGACAAACCCAAATTCAGACAATACTTTCAGGTGTTCCTATAACCTTCAGGGCGGCTCCCCTTGGGTGACCTACCGCCCTGGAAGCATTCGGACTTTGTGTCGGGTCACTGGGCCTCGTGTATCTCGGGTACCTTCAAGGATAGTACTGGGTCTTGGTGACTTTGATGATGATGCTGGCATACGAAATGAGATGGCAGCGATGGTAACAGAGATACTTTGGACGTTCTTGAGGCCGCATTAGCCCCTCAAGTTAGACACAAAGGTATATACATGAATTTGAAGATGGCGATGACGAGGAAGTCATATATATAATAAAATTACGTGTATGATGACACACAGTGACAGAATACAAATTCTATAAATTACTCATAAATTAATCTAATACCATGGTACGGTTTGAAACAACATTTAAAATAATGTATATAAATGATATGTTGCCGGATATGTTGGTTCAAGGCTCAGCATCAGCTTACATCTCGTTCGGAATTGAATTAAGTTTTTATTCATAATTATTTATAGTAACTTCGAGTCTCTTCAGGAGGAAACTACCCACGCCATTTACATTTTAACGTCTACACTGATGAGGAACACCGTTCAGGTGTTCGAAAGTCTTTGTTTTCTACATAGAAATATATTCTAATATGTAATTGTGGATTTTTTAACAAGGAACTTTTAAATAAATAAAAAATCAAAACATTAAGAATACTGAATTCTTATGCAATGGCAAAAGAAAAAAAGATATAAAAAAATCTATCTACTAAATTGATATTAACCTTTTTATCAAACAAACACGACCATTCTTCGATCCGAAAGAAGTACAGAGACACAAAAGACGAGAATTAGAACAATGAAGTCGTCGTCAAGACAGTGGCTCAAACCGTACACGAAAAGACAACGGAACAGCGACAGCAGCAACAGCAGCAGCAGCAGCAGCAGCGGTTCCTTGTGACGTCGCTGCTGCAGTCCAAGGCCAGCCAGCCTTCACGAGATCCAACAAGCCCCGGATTCACCAACCAAGCAGCTCCAAGAGGCTCCGGGATGGTCCCCCTGGAGAGGGGAAGGGGAACCATGGGAGAGTCCTGGTACGGGAGGGTGATCGTGGATGTGGGGGAAGGGGTCTTAGATGAGGAGGGGTGGGGATGGATGATGCATTCGTTTTGTGCTGCCTATTTATTCGTGGCTTCACCTTTGAACTTTGAAATGTTTTCTTACTTTTACCTTGTCTGAAGACGAAAATGAACTTTTATCAATGGCTCGCGTTCATTTGTCGAGTTTTCAGTAAAGGCATTAACCTGAATAACGGAAAGAAGAGAGTAAGATATTCAAAGAAAAATTTAATGAGGACGGAATCCAGTAAGTAAAAAAAAAAAAAAAAAAAAAAAAAATTATTAGAGGCTGGAAGTTGTCATAAAGAGTCCAGCCTAATATTACACATCTTTTTCGCCACCTCAGGGGGAACGATTCTCGTCTGAATCACAGGGCGATCAATGTTGCAAATGGAATAAAGGAGACAATGTTCTAAAAGGCATAAAAAGTAACAAGCATTATAGATGAGGATAACAAGTTCCCGCACCGCTGCCTTTACTCTGCCACCACGCCCCTTATTAAGGTATCTATCCTTACGCCCACGTCGTCTAATTCTCTCTCTCTCTCTCTCTCTCTCTCTCTCTCTCTCTCTCTCTCTCTCTCTCTATGCGTATGCGTGCGTGTCTGTACTCGTTTTACACCTATATTCGTAATTATTTACGCCACAATTTCCATCGAAAGTACATTATCAATCATACAGCACCACTGACTAACCTTGCAATTAACTGGCCATTAAAATCTATGAACCATAATTCATAGCCTTCGTCCACTGAGATTTGAGTCGAAAACACAGGAACCACGCATACCTTACAGACCTTACAACTCGTTCGTGTTACCCAAGGACCCTCAGTGTGAGGCACCTCTTTATTTTTCTTTCTTTTTTTAATAAAATTTTATTCCACTACGTAACTTGTTTACTAGAGGTCCCTTTCACCCAAAAATACATACATACAGTTTTTCCCAAAAGTGTTTTAGAAATAATTTGTGTATACTTGCATATATATTTAAAAAAAACGTAGAGAGAAAATGGGAAGAAAAAAGTACCGGCCTACGAGTATAGCCTTTGTGCTCAGCCTCTCGTTTCCGGCTACCGACACCATGAAGCAACGGAAGGTTGCTCTTGCTGCTGACGGCTCTGACGTCCTTGAATAATAATTCACTATTTATTCAGGTTCTGACGTCGGCCTTCAAGACTGATAAGGAAATCGACCGATTAAGGAAACGTAAAGCAGCAAATGACAGATTTCCAGCAAACTAGCAGCGTGCAATGAATCTCAACTACGGCGCATCATCAAAACACAAAAAACAAAAGAAAGCGAGAAAGCGTGTCGCTTTCACGACAAGCTGCAAGTAGCGCGAAAAGGAGGTTTCTTCCTCTCGTCTTGCTTGACGCGTGGGTGACAGGCAGACAGACTCTCTTAGCAAGACGAGTGTCATCTCCTTCGTGGCAAGATGCAGTTTCGCTGCAAGATGACGTCTGTTTTTCTCATTGCGTGCCGAGTTCTGTGGGTCTCAGTGTCTCGTGTACCAGCATGCTGGTACCTATCTCTACAAACTCTTGGTCGTACTATGTGGCTCCCCCGCAAGAGGGTAGTGCAGTCTGTGGACCTCATGCGATGCACTGAAGGCATTACTTAAGGTTCTTTGCAGCGTGCCTTCGGCCACTAGCTGCAACCACTTTCGTTCCATTTACTGTACCTCCGTTCACATTCTCTCTCTTCATCTTACTTTCCACCCTCTCCTAACACTTGATTCATAGTGCAACTGCGAGGTTTTCCTCCTGTTACACCTTTCAAACCTTGTACTGTCAACTTCCTCATAGGTCCCAGTGCTTGGCATTTGGCCTAAATTCTATATTTACTCCACTATGCGGCTCAATATCCCAAAAACGTTTCCTTAGAAAATAAAGCTCTAACTGACAAAAGAATGAATGAAGTTTCCTCATATATGGAAACGGAAACAACAGAGGAGAGGGACATTACAAGCATCACTGTAAACTGGTCACATAAGTGTGGTCATATGGAAGTGTCTAATGGAAGCTAACAAGCTAGCAAAAAGAGTGTATGATTCAGAAGTGTTGGAGGGATGCAAGAGAGGAAGACCTAATAAGGGTAGGATAAATGGTTGCTCAAGAATTGATAAAAGGCAGAACCCAAATATCCAATAACCATAAGACAGCAAGATACAAGTGAGTGTGTGTGTGTGTATGTGTGTGTATGTGTGTGTGTGTGTGTGTGTGAAGGGGGGCGCCCGCAGGTTGAAGGGAGGGGTGGGGTGTGTAGACTTTTCCACAGCCACCACAGTTTGAGGTAATTACAGGACTTGATGTAAGAAAGAATGTATAACAGTATTTATTACCGACGACATTAAAAAGTTGATTGCCAGTGACTATATTATATATATATAATATAAATATACGTAGATAGGTAGTTAGATAGATAGATAGATAGATAGATAGATAGATAGATAGATAGATAGATAAATGAATAACTTGATCACGAAATATATAAACCGTGATGCTATGTATAAATAAAGGGAATGCCACAGAGGAAAATGAAAAACGAGAACTGCCGAGATCTTTCGGTCAGACCGAAAGATCTCGGTAGTTCTCGTGTTTCGATCTTCGTCCGTGGCATTACCTTTATTTATATAAATAGATCAGCGATTCCCAACCAGGGTTCCGGGGAACCTTGGGGTTCCTTATGCCATCATCAGGGGTTCC
Source organism: Macrobrachium nipponense (assembly GCF_015104395.2). Taxonomy (NCBI): domain Eukaryota; kingdom Metazoa; phylum Arthropoda; class Malacostraca; order Decapoda; family Palaemonidae; genus Macrobrachium; species Macrobrachium nipponense. The sequence goes on from NC_087201.1 coordinate 134,324,944, forward strand.
GTGAGAAGTCTAGAAATAAATATATATTGCAAATGACTCTGATCTGAATAAACACAAATCGAATAGCAGTGGTAGATATTATATAATTTATATGTATATATGTATGTATATATATATATATATATATATATATATATATATATATCATATATATATATATATATGTGCCTGCTAGATAAATGTTCCTAGATATGAAAAAATGTTTCGGGGGTTCCTTGAAGGTATAAAGGTTGGGAATCACTGAGATAGATAGATAGGCATATAAGTGTGTGTGTGTAAGGTCTCACGCTCTGGGACGAAGAATCGATTTGCCGGTCTGTTTAGATTTCTAATTGGGCTGTTTTCTTCCTCAGGTTTGAGACACTCATCAACAATTATCAAGATGATACTAAATCACTTCATGTTTAAGAAGGCAATGTCAATTCTCCTTGATAATTTTATGAGAGGCAGTATATCTCTTTTTTCAAATATATCGAAAAGTATTGTGAATATATTTCTCGAAAAAATCTCTAGATACGATCATTAATATAGTTATCTGTGCAATTGCGAAATGGAAGTAATTACGGTCTGTTTTTAACTACCTATTCGTCATCGTTTAATATCTTCAGAAAATACAACAACAAATCAATAACACAAAAATAAAGTATTCATATCTAGCCGGTTCAATTTTCGTTTTTATTAAACTATCTTTGCAGAGAATTACTGAAGTAGCATTCATTATCGGGTCAAAGCCTGACGTCACTCTTCAGCGCTAAGAAATGTGACATAAACAAGGAAAATATTACACCAGCGAACAACATTCACTTCCCTGAGAACGATCATTTTCCACCAGAGTTTGCAATGCAGCACAAATGACTTTCCGCCTTGTTAAAAAATGACAATGTATAACATAGCCATTAGACAACCTACACTGTAATTCACTTTGCACAACAGAACTACTCATAAACTCATTCGAAATGTAAGCAGCATACTTTATGATGTTTTCTTGCTTGAAAAAAAATATTAAATATTACATAAAACAATAATCTGAATGAGTAGAACCCTGTACGTGACGATTTACAAAGGAATGTTTACCTAAAAAGGAAAGGAATACTACAAATTCATAATGGTTAGGTAATTACATTCAGGAAGAATAAACAAGACAATCCAGCGATACATTTCATATAAAATTAATGCCGACATTAGATTGTGCAGATCATATGTCAGCACAGGCTCTTGCTTCTGAGTCTGCAGAAGAAACAAAAACCTATATTGATGTAGACCTTCAACAGGCCACCATCAGCAAAAAAAAAATAGTAACTTTTATTTTCATATGTAATAAACCAGAAGTCATTCTGACATTGCACTGTAACACTGAAAATAAAATAATCAATAATTTCTCGTGATAACAAGAACTAATTTTCTATATGATATAAGTGACAAGAACGACTACGTCACTCAAATGCCAAAAGGCAAAGACTGAAGTAAATTCCTCAGCAATCATGATGATTAGTACTGCACTATTGTATAAGAAATCTCGAAAGACAAAACTAACACAAAACTATAATTCAATAAAACCTTCTTAATGTAACATATTATTTGAATTGAATGGCTTTGAAAGAATATACAGTCCTTGGGTGCCGACATGATTTCAGTCGTGAAGAATGGTTCCAAAAATGTATACCCACTCAAATTTTATGATAATTTACTGTTATAAAGCATCGGTAATATTTGATCCTTATTTATAAATAAATTACAGAACATGCCCTATAGTTTGCGTGAGTGTGTGTGGACAGTAGACGTCAAAAAATTGTTTTTACTGTGATAATTTTCGGGATTTGTTTTCCCTACCAAAGGAGGTGGGCGGGGCAGGGGAGGGTTGGAAAGGGAGGAATGGGAATCCGAACGCCGCACCTTGGCTACGCCCATGGTCCAGTTACCTATCGATAACCGCAACGAGGAAGCACATGGGCGTTGGTCTGCCATTTCCAACACAATGTCCAAAAAGTCTGGTTGTGCTTTTTGGTGGCAATCGCGTTATGCAACGCGCCAAGAGAAAAATGATCTGAGCTTCCTTGCAACATTGCAGGCAAGTCGACAAAACGCAGCTTTTACTGGTCAAGCTGACGCAAGACTATTGCACGGCGGAACGCGCTTGCTGACCCCTTTGCATTTTGTAAAATGTTGATTCTTCTTCAAGCTTCCCTGCGCAGTTTGCAGAATTGCCGTTTGCGACGTTATAATTTGCTAATGTTGCAAACGTTGCTTCGAAACGTGGTGTACCGTAGGACTTAGGGTGCACACTTGATTGTGCAGCGCTTTTATGGCTTCAACATGATAACTTTCAGGTATATACATATATATATATCTAATAAAAGGAGCCAAAATATAGAAATTAAATACTATATTTCAGGTAGGTAATGAATGTTTCATTACCTACCTCAAGAGAGAGACAGCAGTCTCTGAAATATAGTATTTACTTTCTATATATATATATATATATATATATATATATATATATATATATATATATATATATATATATATATATTAGTATGTACTTAGGGCCCGTTCTCCCATTTTAGTCTTTTTCATGCTCTTATCTTCTTGCAAATAAATCTCTCTTTTCTGAACCTCACTTGCAAGCGAAGGGAACGCTCTTATTACACAATTACAAATGTGAAAAAAATACCTTTTGAAGAAATGTCTTTTTCAGCGGGTCATGCGACATTACTATAACGCGTTCTCTATTCTGGAAGCAAAACTCAACTCCACTTAGAGCTCTTTTTTGTTTCCCTTCCATTTGCCTAAAAGCCATTTGCAAAAATTTTCAGAAATTACTAAAATGAAAACATTAATTAAGTATTGAAGCAAAAGCGGTGTATATCGAATTCTATGAAGTGGCAGCCAACTGAGCTTTCCTACTTTAACGTTTGAATGCGCCGAACACAGTGAACAGCAACATGATGAATAGAAATGACCAAAATATTACATTTCAAAGCGTCTGCAACGATGATAAATCTAATATACAGGTAATTATTAACTTTAATCATCCAAATGAAATGTAAATCGTTCGGCGAAATTTTGCATCCAAAATATTCACGATACAAAAAAAAATAAAAATAAACCACACCCAGATTAGCAAAGTTTTATTAACGGAAAATCAAGAATGTGACGAAACAGACGCCAAAAATATAAAATATAAAACCAAACAAATGAAACCACTAACGCCACCTATTGGGAAAAGTAATCAACGCCCGTCAGTGTCCTGTCAGTCATCCATAAAACTTTCCCTTCAATTAAAGTGGCGGAAACGAGCACAGGCTCTCGGAAGCGATTCTCTCCAGCAGACAAGATTTCTTCGAACTTTCCCCCAAATTTCTTCTCATCGTTTTGAGCAATTAAGAGACGACGATGGGCTGATTTATCTCCTTCTCTCCCAACGATCTAATGCATTTGACTCTCACGTGCAGAAATCTTCCCCTTGTCTGTCTTCAAGTTTCTGTGCAGAAATCATACCCATGTTAGCCTTCCTTGTGCGGAAATGATCCCTTTGTTTGTCTACCTTTTGCTGAAATTATCCCTTACTTGTCTACCTTTTGCAGAAATTATCTACCCCCTTGTTTGTCTACCTTTTGCTGAAATGATCCCTTTTTTGTCTACCCTTTGCAGAAATTATCCCCTTGTTTGTCTATCTTTTGCAGAAATGATCCATTGTTTGTCTATCTTTTGCAGAAACTGTCCCTTCGTCTGTCTACCTTATGAAGATATTATTTTCTAGTTTGTCTTCCTTTTGTAGAAATGATTCCCTTGTTTGTCTAACTATTGCAGAAACTATCCTCTTGTTTGTCTTCCTTTTGCAGAAATTATTCCCTTGTCTGTTTTCCTTATGAAGCAATTGTCCCTTCGTTTGTTTTCCTTTTGCAGAAATTATCCCCTTGTTAGTCCTCCTTGAGCAGTACCCATTCCCTTGTTTGTCTTCCTTGTAAAGAAATTATCCCTTTGTTTGCCTTCCCTGTGCAGTAATTGTCCCTCCGTTTGTTTCCTTTGAACGTGAGTTTGTTTTATTGAAGAGATTTTCTCTCGATATTGTTATATACATTATTTACTCTCGCTCATTTAGAGACAAGATGGTTCCAGGCAAGAAGTATCTTCTATTTAACAGGTTATGTATATGTTTGTTTATTTGTATGGTGTTTTTACGTTATTTAGCATCGGGACCAAAGGCTTTACGTGACTTCCGAATCACGTCGTGAATGAACTACTATCACCAGAAATACACATCTCTCACCCCTCAATGGAATGCCCGAGAATCGAACTCGCGGCCACCGAGGTGGCTCGCCAACACCATACCGACCACGCCACTGAGGCGCTTTTTAATGATAATTCTAACCTTACTTCTAAAGGATGACCGAACCTAGTATATGCCATCTTCTGACAAGATATTCACATAAAATGACCCCTTACTCATTTGCACATGAATTAATTAAATAAATTTCCAGTAATCATTCATCAATCGACATCTCAACTTAGTAGCAGACTTCCGTTCTAGAACATCGGTAAAGGCTTTCTAGAGTTTCCATTTAACAAACGGGAAAATAGACCCGCCACTTAAAGAACTACAGTCTAGTGACTGAGAAAGTGGGCCAGCGGCCCTCCTCCAAATCGCCCGAAATTGTCACACTGAAGCGGTGTAAAGAAGAGACGTAGAAAGTGACATCTAACAGAGAGCGATGATGCTGGCGTCGAATTCACAGCTTCACACTCAGTTCTGCAAATAATGAATAATAATGAATGAGGTCCATAATGATTTCGACGTCTATGTATGTCAAATCCTCTCAGTAAATTTAAATCGGCCTTTTCATATTTTTGAACACTGATATTCTTGATTTAGTTTTCCATTATTTAAAGGTGGTATATATTATAAAAAGTCTGATGTATTTATAACAAATATATATATTTATATTACAATCCAAAAGCTTCGTAGTTCAAATATATAAAATTGACGAAATATTTTCGATGGCCATGTCAAATCTCATCCTCAATCTACCGGCTTTTACATATTTCTAAATAAGAGATCTAATATGGGTTTAATTCACAATAACTGCAAAGATCAACATAGCTGAGAATTTGGGTAAACCTTAGAATAAAAAAAAATAAAAAAAAAATTAAAACCTTACGACTACAACGACGTGTCTCTTAATAAAAAGCCAATTCAAGCCACCTCGTCTGTTGCGATTCGATGACCACAGTTCTAAATGTGCGGTAGAAAGCTCACATCTGCCACAGAAATCTTGTCTGTGACCTTCGACGATTTCTTGGTCATGCGAGACATGTATCTGATATGAATGTCTGTCATTCACAGCCAGTTTCTCTCTTCGAGTGATTCTAATAAGATTCAACATTTATGATCGACTTTCACGGCAAACTGTTAGGACTGTAAAATTGCGTAGATGGCTTTAATTCGTCATTCATTTTAATGTACAGTTGTCATTTCTACTACAAGATATAATAATTATGGAACGTTATTGAAAAATACAGTAGATGAAAAGATATTTTTACAAGTTTTTATTGAGTATATAAAATAACAAAGGTACCACAAGACGCCTGACACCACCGGATCCAACAATACGCAAGCAGCTATTATCGTTACACTGTTATGACAAAGAAACCACTTAACTCAAACTTTACACCAGATACATCTTGCCAAAGAAACCGTAACCTTAAATCTAGTAGCAGATCGTTATAAGAGAGAGAGAGAGAGAGAGAGAGAGAGGAGAGAGAGAGAGACGAGAGAGATGAGAGCGAGAGAGAGAGAGAGAGAGAGAGAGAGAGAGAGAGAAATCTGCTATCCTTAGCTTCCCTTCAAAATCTGGAATTCTCCGTAAATCTTTTGACAAAAATTTCTAACCTAGCTTCAGAGTCAATGAATTTGAACACTTCGTTCGAACACTTCGCAGCAATTACTTGCAATTCCGCAGCAACTGGCAATTATCCAAGTTCAAAAGGCTCCGTTTATCGTTCTGAGCACGATCAAAAGTCATCTTCTTAAGTAGCATATTAAGGTTTGAGCCTCGGAACAATTTTTCCATTTGAGCTCCAGTAGCCGAAATAGGAATTATCACCTATGGCCAAACCTACAGCATCTTCCCCCCAACCCCTTTTCTCTTCTCTCTCTCTCTCTCTCTCTCTCTCTCTCTCTCTCTCTCTCTCTCTCTCTCTCTACTTTCGAGAAAATCGTGGAAGCGAGACCAAAACTAGTCAAGCATATACTGAGCATGTATCTAACACGTAGTATATATTCATGACTCATGGTCAAAATTTCGATTTTTCGTTAATTTTTCGTTAAACTTGAAAATCAGCTTGGTGCACTATGTTTTTTTTTTTAATTATACAGAAATACGATACAGACAAACTCTATTTTTGTTTAGTGTCTGCAACCAGAAGCAACAACTCGTTTTTGTCCTTTTGGTTATGTTTGTGTCTAAACCCTTATTCTTTTCATGACAATCGGTGCCTTTTTTTCTAAATTTTTTAGTTTCACTTTTTGCCACTAGATGGTGGCAGCCGTTCACCGGGTTTTCCGCCTCGACGATCAAGGCTTCCGAACCCCCCACTACTGTCTACTCGTTCGTTTCATTGGACAGAAGTGTCAAAATAAAACTCGTTGGGAAACACCGTCTTGCAACACGCAGAACATCCACGCGTCTGCAATGTGTCAACGTTGCTCGCTGCTTACCAAGTGTGGAAAATGTTTACCGTTTCCACAACCTATTGCCGAAGAGGTCACTCGACTGGGACGGGTGATACCGTGTCTCTTAAGATGTGCTACAGATCTACGATTTTCTGTAATGCCCAATGTTAAACGTATGCGCGCGCTCACAACTACACACACACACAAACAGAGGCACACACAAACTATTATATATATATATATATATATATATATATATATATATATATATATATATATATATATAGATATATATATATAGAGAGAGAGAGAGAGAGAGAGAGAGAGAGAGATGAATGGGCTATTCTTCACTTAACTGAAAACTGCAGGTAAGGCACATTCTCTATCTGCCTATTTCCTCACTCTTCTCCCCCAAGAAATCAAGAAGACAAAATGCCAAACAAGCACCAAACGAAAGAAAAATGAACGAGAATGTCACAGCTTCTGTTGCATGCAATCATTTTTACCCTTCATAATGACGAAAATCCAAGAACCGCAATTCGTTTGGAACAACAGCCGGGAGAAATCCCGCCAACTTTTGGTGTTCGTTGTCGTGCATCTGGAAGTCTGGAGCTGCCATGCATTGCTGGAAATGGGAGAATGATTCCCGGTCCTTTTCAGAGGGTCGACATTTTGGACGTGATTTTGAAATAAGGAAACCAGTTTGCGGAAAATGACCAAATACTTCTAGATGTGTCTCTGATAAAAGTTAAAAGAAAAAAATAAAGAGACAAACGTGCAGTAAACTAGCCTCGAAGCTGACACTGCAAACGGAGCTCAGGAAATTGAATAAAGCTAACAGTGTGCTTTATCAAAAACGTTTTCCTTACGACTGCAATTTGTAATATAAAACTTTCTCCTGAATTAATAGGTAGTCCGTGTAGTTAACGAGGTTCTCGTTGTGAAATTAGTTTATAATGAAGGGCAACACTTGAAAATTTTACTGATAACTAAGATGTATCTTATTAGCATTGGTAACAAACCATTTCTTGCTTAGACACGAAACCGCGCAAAACTAATAAAAGGGAATAAGACGATGAATGAATAACCAAATATCGACAAAACCAAGGTCTAAAGACAAAACCACATCGAACAAAGGAACATGCCGTCGCCTGGGTATAAACAGTAACCTGACGACACTATTATCCTTCTTCACGACAGAGTGGTTCAGAAAATAAAAGTGCCAGTGAGAGAGCACCGAAGCAAAGCAGTGAAAGGCAGCGAAGAGCGTGACGACGCCTCTGCTTGCGAACGCTGGCCAAGATGGAAGTGGACGAACGTCTGCTGCTCAAGGATTACAGAGAGCATAATTTCTGACGGTTGTATTGGCATGATTTCCTTTCCTGGTATTTCAGGATATGAAAATACATAATGTATGAAGGCTTTCTTTACTATACATACTGCTATTTCTTGAGACTTAAGGCCCTCATATACTGAACGATTGTCTGAACGACTGTCTGAACGATTGTCGTTATCGACCCACACACACACACTATTCAGACAGCATGGACGATCTCCGCACCGATTTCAGTCTGAACAAAGATTTTGTCTCGAGAAGACATGGCATCGTCTCTAGAAGAGACGCGCGCGAGAGCGTTATATCGGCAGAGAAACCCATACATCGAACGACCTGTGTATGACAGACTTAAGTCGCAAGCCAGCAACCTGGTCGTGACAAATTCCCGCTGAGGTCGTTCAGACACGAAGCTCCGCCCACTTTTGTATTCAGACAAGTCCATACACAGTGTTTCTGCGAACGATACAGACAGTCGTTCAGACAATCGTTCAGTGTATGGGGGCCTTAAGTGTCATCAAAATGGTGGATGAGCGAAAAATAAGGTTTATAAAATTAGCAGTTTCAGTCCTCCAACAGGCTATTGCCTCTCGGACGGACATCAGCCAGGTAACCCCAACTCCCCGCCATGGTGTCACTCATGGTAGTAAACACTACTAGACAATCTTACTATTCGCTCCCTGACAGGGAAAGAACACTGGCACCGAGATTTCAAGACCTGCAGTTTACCAACTGTACTGTAGTAGATTCACATCATCCGTGCATCTGACGTCTAGGCCCTTCCCTTACGACGCTCCTGATTAGCATATCAACAGCCAATCAGGAGCGTCGTAAGGGACTGGCCTAGACATCAGATGCACGGTTGATGTGAATCTACTATAGCTAGCGGTATTACGGCTATAAAAGACTTGAAAAGAAACGCCAGTTTGCTAAAAAGAAAAAACTATCAGATACGAGAACCAACTAAGACTGACTGATTACGTCAAATGTAACTAGTTAATGAACGCCTCTCAAAAAGTGATACGAGATATTGTGATAAAAGGAATAATTACACTACAAATTACTTAAATACAAATCATCACAAAATTAAAGAAGTTGCTGAAGCCATATGTTATCTTCACTTTGCTTCGTCTAATTCCAACATCAAATAAGTTAAAAAAAGACATCTATTAATTTTTATATACATATATCTATATACATATATATATATATATATATATATATATATACATACATGCATACATAATACATAATACATACATACATACATACATATGTATATACATAATCAACAGAGACACGCGATTTTGACAAATTTACCATAACAGGTTACCAGCGGAAAATTACAAGCAGTTTTTTTTTTCGTTGTACCGCAAAGATTCGCAAATAAACAAACATGAAAGCGTTTGGTACTGAGTCTACCAGCATTTTCTGTTTTATACACACACACACACACACACACGCTCACACTCACACACACATTATATATTATTATATATATAATAGTATATATATATATATTATTATCTATATATATATATATATATATAATATATATATATATATAATAAAAATTAATAGCTATGTTGTGCATACTTGTCCAGCTTGTATGTGCAATGTCAATTCTTTTGGTGATTTTTTTTTCTTTATTTACAAAGGAAGCAGCCAACGCAACACTGCCTGTGTATAGAGGAAGGGTGAAGGGTAACCTAATACAATGAGGATGATACTTGTTTGTTTTCACAATTTGGCGTCGCAACAACAACGGCCATCAACGTATTTGCATCCTAAGATAACATAAAATATATTTGTTCAATAAAACTGTTTCCGTAGAGAAACAGCAGCAGTTTCTACAACTGTTAGGTTATGCTCGCATAAAAGGATGAAGTACATCAAAATGTAGGAAAAAAATAACAAAAAAATAACGAATTGGCTCATTAAGAATAGCTTCAAGGAGATATACGGCTACACGAATAAAAATCCTATTGGAATGAACATTTGCATTTACCGTACGCGCTGATGTCACAAGATACTGTTATCTGAAGGTCAACCTGGTGCAAGTCATAGGCAAATCATAGATTTTACACGAGCAAAGAAGGAATTCTGATGAGATGCAAGTCAAGGCAAGATGCACAACTCTCTCAGAAGATGATATGCATAAAAACGCCCGTGTTACAGACAAGCTCAACTATATCATAAAACGGCAGAGAAGCACGAAAGAGGAAAATATATGATAAATGTTTTGATGAAGAAAAATCAGATGCCCTTCAGAATCTAAAAACTGACACACTAGAATATCTCTCTTAGTTCACTAACTAATTCTGACAGATGATAAAGGAGAGCCACATACAAAAGTGAATGTCATTCAATTTGTCAGCCAAAGCATACCTCATGGTTCTCTTATTCATAACAAAGCCTGCTTGTATGTCGACAAATTATTTGTTTTTTTTTTACTTCTAGCAAATGTCTTTCTTATGATTTCTAAAACCTGCATGCTGATAAAGCAGCTATAATGCCTACACAACTGTTTTGCTATACAAAATAATCAAATAAGTCTAACTTTCCCCAATAAATTTAATGAAAACTTTCATTTTTGGGTAATGAGGTAATATTATCATCGTATCATCAAAATTGTTAGTGATTATGTCGATATGATACACAGAACAGAAACCTCGACGCATTTTTTTATTAACAGAGCAATATACCATTATCAACTGAACTGTCATTACCAGCACGGTAACTATCAATGATTTTAACTTCATCTATCCCGGGTGCAAACTTACATGCATACCGCGCAATTTATATTTCAATTACAGGCAATGAATAACATAACTGATTTATTGTCAACCTGAAAAGGGTCATTCAGCAGTCTGTTGTATTGTTTCAAGTTAATTATTCGATATAAAGACGCAAATTTAGAGTACATGATAATATACGTATAATATAGTATATATATATATATATATATATATATATATATGTGTGTGTGTGTGTGTGTGTGTGTGTGTGTGTGTGTGTATGGCTTCTCTCTGGCTTATATTAATCATACGTTTCAATTTATATCAGGGGTGCAATGGGCCCCAGCCTGGGGACTATGGTTGTTCCTCTATATTTGACTAGCCTTATATCCGGGGGCTCTTTTCAAGGTATTTGCCGTTGTGTGTGCGTGTGTGTGTGTGTGTGTGTGTGTGTGTGTGTGTGTGTGTGTGTGCGCGCGCGCAGTTGTACACTCCTTTTCTACTTTCACTCCGTTTTTCTCTAAATCCTCCCGAAAGCTAAAGAGACATTACCAGCAATGTTATCACTCTCTGACTATACTCAGATATCAAATTTGATTCAGACAAAACCATTCCAGATCAACACAACGAAGAGTCCAAGAAATTGCAAAATATATGGTATGTAATCCTTGAAAGGTTCAAAAACTATTTGTTCCAGTTGAATCAAACATTTGTATCGTCAAGAAAACGATGTCCGCGAGGTTGAGACAAGCAGCCCCATCTCAAAAATGTTTTGCTGAGAACTGCAGAGGTACTACCGTACAGTATTTTCTTCTTCTTCTTCTTCTTCTTATTATTATTATTTTATTATTATTATTATTATTTTTTTTTTTTTGTTTTTTTTTTTTTTTTTTTTTTGTTATTTTTTTTTTTTTTTTTTTTTTTTTTTTTTTTTTTTTTTTGCTCTATCACAGTCCTCCAATTCGACTGGGTGGTATTTATAGTGTGGGGTTCCGGGTTGCATCCTGCCTCCTTAGGAGTCCATCACTTTTCTTACTATGTGTGCCGTTTCTAGGATCACACTCTTCTGCATGAGGCCCGGAGCTACTTCAGCCTCTAGTTTTTCCAGATTCCTTTTCAGGGATCTTGGGATCGTGCCTAGTGCTCTTATGATTATGGGTACGATTTCCACTGGCATATCCCATATCCTTCTTATTTCTATTTTCAGATCTTGATACTTATCCATTTTCCCTCTCTTTCTCTTCAACTCTGGTGTCCCATGGTATTGCGACATCAATGAGTGATACTTTCTTCTTGACTTTGTCAATCAACGTCACGTCTGATCTGTTTGCACGTATCACCCTATCCGTTCTGATACCATAGTCCCAGAGGATCTTTGCCTGATCGTTTTCTATCACTCCTTCAGGTTGGTGCTCGTACCACTTATTACTGCAAGGTAGCTGATGTTTCTTGCACAGGCTCCAGTGGAGGGCTTTTGCCACTGAATCATGCCTCTTTTTGTACTGGTTCTGTGCAAGTGCCGGGCATTCACTTGCTATGTGGTTTATGGTTTCATTTTTCGTATTGCACTTCCTACATATGGGAGAGATGTTATTTCCGTCTATCATACTTTGAACATATCTGGTTCTTAGGGCCTGATCTTGTGCCGCTGTTATCATTCCTTCAGTTTCCTTCTTTAGCTCTCCCCTCTGTAGCCATTGCCAATTGTCATCGCTGGCTAGTTCTTTAGTCTGTCTCATGTTTTGTCCGTGCATTGGTTTGTTGTGCCAGTCCTCTGTTCTTTCTGTCTTTCTCCTGTCTCTGTATATTTCTGGGTCTTCGTCTACTTTTATTAGTCCTTCTTCCCATGCATTCTTTAGCCACTCGTCTTCACTGGTTTTCAGATATTGCCCCAGTGCTCTGTTTTCGATGTTGTCGCAGTCCTCTATACTTAGTAGTCCTCTCCCTCCTCCTTTCGTGTTATGTATAGTCTGTCCGTATTTGCTCTTGGGTGTAGTGCTTTGTGTATTGTCATTTGTTTCCTGGTTTTCTGATCTATGCTGCGGAGTTCTGCCTTCGTCCATTCCACTATTCCTGCGCTGTATCTGATTACTGGCACTGCCCATGTGTTTATGGCTTTTATCATATTTCCGGCGTTGAGTTTTGACTTGAGTATCGCCTTGAGTCTCTGCATATATTCTTTCCTGATCGTGTCCTTCATCTCTTGGTGTTTTATATCTCCTCCTTCCATTATTCCCAGGTATTTGTATCCTGTCTCATCTATGTGTTTGATGTTGCTCCCATCTGGTAGCTTTATCCCTTCAGTTCTCGTTACTTTTGCCTTTTTGTATGTATTGTTATTATTATTATTATTATTATTATGATTATTATTATTATTATTACTTATTATTTAATATATTTTATTTTATCTAATATACATTTTGCTGATATCTCTTTGGTGGGTATAGAAACCAAGGCCAGTGACTTCAACGGAATCTTGGTAGCTATCTGGTGTTTTAGGTGTTTTTCTTGGATACGGGTATTATGTATCCTTGTACTGCTGGCAGGACTCCTTCAGGGGCTGGTGTAGTCTACATGTTTCGGCCATCTCTGTGGTCTTCATCAGGACGTTGGTGAGGTCGAACAGGATGAATACTGTTGTTGTTGAAGATTAAACCAGCCTTGTGTCAGCACGGGCTCTTGCTCACCGAGCAGCCCGTAATTCAAGATGGTGAGAATGTGGTATGGGTAGGATATGAGCCTTTATTTGGTGATAAATGAATGAGATTGATGAGGGTGATATTAGAACGAAATATTTGATGGGTAAGGTTGTCCAACCTTTTTAAACCCTAAGGTGCCCTTCTGTAGTAGGGAAAGTGCAATAGTAGTGAGTGTTGGCAAGTCAGAGAGGCCAACACATTGGAAGAAGGAAGGGTTTGAGTCTGAGGAGAAGATTGCTAAATGAATACTGGGTTCAGATTGGCTTTTATAGGAGGGGTGGGCGGGGTCAAATTCGGTGCATGCCTGGGGACTTTATTATTATTATTATTAGAGAGAACACCAAGCGAAGAGCGAGGAAGCGGATGAAATAGTATGAATTCCTATCACGACAGGGAAGGACTATCAGGCCCTTGGGAGAAGGATACAGGACTCCTAGAAGTGGGAAGTGTCACTCGCAGTGCTGCATCGTTAACGAAGGGTCGACCAACCTTGGCGTGAAGGTGTGGCTCCTCCCAACGTCTTATCCGACCATAATTCAACCATCATCTAACCAACTTTCTACCAGAATCCCAACCGTACCACCGCATTTCCCTCGACCGCTAAACGCCTCTCATCGCGCCGTCGCTCACTTGTTATTCTGCATAATGAGGAGAGTTTCACTTTCGGGCCTCCAATGACATTCCTTGTTTATAGTAGCAACGCTAATTACAGTCAACATCATTATTACTACTACTACTCCTACTACTACTACTACTCCTACTACTACTACTACTACTACTTGTTACTACTACTACTACTACTACTACTACTACTACTACGAATGACAATAATAATTTCATTGGAGAAACAAATCGACAGATATGTAAATGTACATATATTTAAATTTAAAACTTTAATGATAGCTTTCGGGAAGCTTTAAATTTGAATATATGTATATCTACATAACTGTGGATTTGTTTCTCCATTTGAAGACTCGTGCTACTATGAGGATTTTTTAATAATATCATTATAAACCGAACAAAAAATTCTTTCAGTTTTATTCCGAAGATGGAAAAGAAACCCACAAGATTACTGAGTATAAATTGTTTACTTGTAAGTATTTACACAGTATTCTAACTTAAAACTCGAGTACTTTCAGGCCCTAACTGTGGCCCTTTCTCATGAGATTATATCTTTATTATGGTAACTAATCATGAGAAATGGATATCAGTGAACAAGTATTCCGAAGCGGGTCAGATTGCCTTAGGTCAGTTACATCAAATCCCATTTTGCTTCTGCTGACCTAAGCAGTGAATTAGGCACCTGGCAGTTGGAAGCATTTGGTGAGTGACGACCAGGGCGTGGAAAGTTATCTTTCATAACCTAATCCCAAAATATTTGCTTAGAACCGAAAGGCTAACTCATTTGGGAAGCACTGACTGAGCTTTTGAGTAAAGATATGAAAAAGAATATGAAGAAGAATATGATCAATCACAGTATAACCACACCTACTGTATAATAATAATAATAATAATAATAATAATAATAATAATAATAATAATAATAATAATAATAATAATAATAATAATAATAATAATAATAATAATAATAATAATAATAATAATAATAATAATAATAATAATAATTCTTACTATCATCAATGTAATATTATTCTATTTGGTAATGTGTATATCATTTCCGTATATCCTCAGACATTCCCGAAGAAGTGAATGATAATATGGAACTATTTCCGAAACAATTCATCATTACCTGACATCTCGATAACACTATCAATAACCTAAACAAGTAAAAATGTTCTTATTTCAAAAAGAAAATCTACATGTCCAAGGTGACGAATGTAAACAGCCTTTACTTTAACAAATAACAGACATGATATCACTTTTTTCAAGGACTCGCCATTTCATGGTGCCACTTTTGGAAACAGAAAAGTGTTAAGAATGGAAACTCTTGGTATTCTCATCTAAAAGAATTATTCCGCCCACAAAGTTTGTATATGAATTTCCGTCTCTTTCTTGGAGGCAACAAAGAGAATCACTGACGTGAGTTCCTGTGTCAAGTCTTTCCAAAGCCATATACAAAGATGAAACTAAATTGCATATTTATGTCACAATCTCTTTAAATATTAGTCATCAAATTCAACAGGCTAGAGAGAAGTAAGAAAAACTCTCCGTACCAGATGAAATCAAAGGCGTGATGAGTCAAGAGATGAAAAAAACTGATTTAATGAGCAATCACTGAATGCAGACGCCATGGAAGCTTCGAGTATTCTCCTGAGGCAAGAAAAGGGGCGTCTCCTAATTATTGCACGAGGTGTGAACTTTAATAACTTCGCTGTCACCTGTCGTTGCTCTTTCTCGTGCGGGAGACTGAATCAAGTACCGTGGTATTCTGAAGAAGTACAGGCTCCTACAGAAAAATTTTTAAACCAGTGGATCAGGAAAAACATAATCGTTTTCGGTTTCAGTAAGAAAACAAAACAAAAGTAGTTTTTTTCTTTTTATAAATCAGTAACAGTTAAGACTAAACTAGCTTCCCTAAACTGCAAATAATCAGAAACAAACGAAGGACATATCGAACCTTTTTCGATATACTGAAGCTATTTATATAAAATACTTATGAGGAATTTGGTAACGAATCAAAAAACACATATTATACCTCATTCCATGCCATTTATTGTACCTCCATGTTGCCAGAGGTATAATAAAGTCACATGCGACCTTATCGTTCCCGAACCGTACGCACGAAGTCATCGTACAGCACGACTGTTTCTGCGTGAGGGAATTTGCATGAAATTGTACTTGCAGGAAATATGCGAGATTATTGCAAACCTCCCCTCAAATTAGGAAAAAATGTAAAAGAACGGAATGAACACTCAAAACCCTTGATTTAAAGGACTATGGGTTAAAGTATCAACTGTTGTGTTTGTTTGTTTGTATGGTGTTTTTACGTTGCAACGGGACCAACGGCTTTAAGTGACTTCCGAACCACGTCAAGAGTGAACTTCAATCACCAGAAATACACCTCTCTCACACCTCAATGGAATGCCCGAGAATCGAACTCGCGGCCACCAATGTGGTGCGCCAACACCATACCGACCACGCCACTGAGTCGCTATCAACTGGAGTGACAATATCATTACAAGAAAAAGTAGACTATCCAGACCGTGAATGATTCAGATTTCTAAACGATCA
>NC_087201.1:134344078-134356578 GCF_015104395.2 Macrobrachium nipponense
CCTTTCTACAGACACTAACTTACGCTTCACTTTAATCTGAAAGATATTCAGTTATTCTCAACAAATTACTTTCTCGCAACATACATCCTCAATCCTCTCCATGTCGCGCCTTTTTCACTTTTTGAACTATTTTTATTTTCTGGGTTCTTATATGTCATATGCAGCCTCGCTGTGCTCTAAAACCTCTTAAGGCAACTGTACATAAAAAGAAAAAGCTTTCTTCACACATCATCTTCCCTTCATAAACCAACACTACCCTGGCCTTATTAAGCTTTCTGGTATATATGTAATATACTTTCTCAATCAAAAATGCACCATTCAAATTGCAAGATATTCAAATTTAATAGTGCTAGGCACTATAATTACCATTCTTGCACATTTCATTGAAACCATTCCCTAATACAGACATACCTTACACACCCTGGTCAGCCAATCTATCCCTCTACCACCATTGTACCATAGCAGTTCACGTGCTACCCTATCAATTACTTTCAAAGTATTGTGCCGCCATTGATAAAAGATGAATCTGGGCCCTGCATACGGCAAAATATTAGCTACTTATCAATGAAGGCTGTGTTTGTGGCAAACACTGCCATATTCAGAGCTGGACTTGGATCATAGACACAAATTTAGGCTCCGGTGACACTTATAACCACACTGTTTTTAAGGTGTTTTTACGTTGCTTGGAACCAGTGGTTATTCAGCAACGGGACCAACGGCTTTACCTGACTTCCAAACCAAGTCGAGAGTGAACTTCTATCACCAGAAATACACCTCTCTCACATGGAATGCCCGAGAATCGAACTCGCGGCCACAAAGGTGGCAGGCCAGGAACATACCGATCACGCCACTGAGGAGCTCATATAACCACATCGTTACCAATAGCAAACTGCAACAATATAAAAACACTTCTAATTTACCGTTCCAAATGTGTTTTCCCGAAAAATCAAAGAAACCGACAACAATATTCGAAGGAGGACTAATGAATATACGAATCAGTCCGCAACTGTTTCACTTATGTTATTCAGCTGAGCTTACTAAACGAAAAATAAATAAAAATCCAAAGCCTCACAAATATAACCACTTAAATCTGCTCACTTGTGCTTTTCATAAATGCTTCTCTGTTCGTTAAAAGTTACACAGCCTGGTTGTAATAAAGCTCTGGGGTGGCAAGAAGCAAGATTAATTTACACTGGTCAAGCACTGAATCTGTCTCAGGCACTGATTGTCAACATTTCCATATTACAGAGGCAGTGCGACAAGTGGGGGCAGCTAATATAAGACGTTACATAAACACTTCCTTTCCATGAAAATATATCACCTGTCCAAAAATCCTATTTGCACCATTAGCAGACTTCATTGGAGGTATTTAGAATAGCTCGTGTTACCCTTAGCTTCAATAAATATTCTAAATCCAGTTTTAAAAAGTATAAGACAACCTTACCTCAGTTCCAACGTTTTCCCAGAACCCGAAATGCAGCGGATATTCTTACCTGAAAGAAAAAAGAAAAGTTAAATGTACGTTAACTTTTACGGAATTTCTGCCCAAGCATAGGGTCACTATCTAAATTACAAATCGGTATACATTTATCTCAATCAATTGAATCTATATTTTTTATGTAACCTTCAGACGCCATTATATTTTATATATATATATATATATATATATATATATATATATATATATATATATATATAAAATATATATATATATATATGTGTGTGTGTGTGTGTGTGTGTATAATGTATATACGAGTGTATACGTGTATATATATACATGTAAGCAGTTAAATTTTTCCTAATAAATTGAAACTATATTTCGTGTAACCTGATGATGCCATTTAGAGAGAGAGAGAGAGAGAGAGAGAGAGAGAGAGAGAGAGAGAGAGAGCATCGATTCTGGTATGATAAACAGACAGTTGCCATGACAACATCTGACCTGCTTTTCTTAGGAAACGAAAAGTTAGCCGTACGGTCGTGACATCAGTAGTACACTCCCAAAATAAACATATCACCAAAACAAAAACTTATTGATAAGATCTCTTAAAACTGAAAGAAAAGAAGGAAGTAAAAGTGTCAAAAAAAACTATAGTCTACAATCTGATAGCCATCCAATGTTCTACATGCTCTCTCTCTCTCTCTCTCTCTCTCTCTCTCTCTCTCTCTCTCTCTCTCTCTCTCTCTCAATGGCATCATCCGGTTATATGAAATATAGTTTCAATTTAATAGGTAAAAATTTAATTATATTTACAAGCATATAAAGAATATACATATATACATATGTATATAGCCTATAAATGTACACATATAAATATATATATATTATATATGTAAGACATAGGGTTTTGATTAATTATATATTGTTCGTGCATTCTCTGTAACCTGTGGAATGTGGAGGACAGGGCAGAGTAACGACCTGAGGGTAGCTGATCAATGAGTTGCTAGGGGATGGCGTGAGATAAAAGTGCTTAGTTTGTCGAGTCAATGTACGACAGTTTATGAACTCTTCCCAAAGTGCCTTTGTGAAACTAGATGCAGCTAGAACCGCGAGGCGCTAGCGAACTGTGTGTTCGTATGTGCGTGTGCGCCTCTTCTATTCATAATGCCAAGTTTATGGGAAGACTTGCACAGACATTCGGGGAGGAAGGCGAAGCCATGATGGCAGATGCCAAAGTGTTTTTATTTATCAGTGAGTGATATTCCGGTTGGGAATGGGTAAGTGTTACCTTTACTTTAGCCAAAGGGGTGGCTTGTTTCTGATATCTTGTAAGATGTTCCATTTTGTTAACTTTGTCTTTGAACTTGTGTGTACTTACCAGAATGTGTTCTGTATCTTTGACAGATGGTTCTGGATTTCTGTGGGACAGAGTTCCCAGGGAAAGGTGTGACCTTTTGGGTGACTTGACAATGAGTAGTTTTAAGTTAGTCTGTGAGACTGGATTACTTAGTTAACCGACTTAGTTGTTATTGTAAATAAACGTTATGTTATGATGCAACTCTCTCATTTCATTACCTGTTAGAATGGAGAGAGAGAGAGAGAGAGAGAGAGTGTGGGGTGATTGCAGGGAGAGAGAGAGAGAGAGAGAGGGAGAGAGAGAGAGAGAGATGTGAGGGTGATTGCAGGGAGAGAGAGAGAGAGAGCGGTGTGTGGTAACGGAGTTATGGGGTCTGCCTTCCGTTTCGTGTCCACGCTTGCCGTATGAAATACATGGAGGTTTTCCCATGTAATAGTGGTGGCATGGAGGGATAATTCCCCCATATTAATAGTGGTGGCAGACGGTTAAAGAGGGGATATAGAAAGTCTTCTTTCTTTTTCTATGCCTAGGAACGCCAATGAAGAGATATGAGTGGCCAGTTAGAAAAATAAAAAGGGGCCGTGACTTAGCGATAGTTTTCGAACGACAAAGCTTTGTGGGATTGTGGAAAATCGTTAAACTGTTAGTTTTCAGTTACTTAGTGGAAAAAATGAGAAAATGTCTGTCTGATTAACTGTGCTAAAGGGAGGGAAGGATTTTTATGGGACTCAGCATTTTTCCCAGGGAGTCAGCCTGAACAGTGAGCGCACCCAGTGTGACTTTTGCTTGTGCAATGACGAGTGTTCCGAGATACCTGTGCGGCGGTCGTTGTTATATCACTACCGCGTTTTTACGAAGAATTTCGAGTTCTTTTTTCCCATTATGGAGTGGTGAGTGTTAAAGAACTATGTTTATCAAAAAGGAGTGGTTTTTGTTTAAATATTTCTGGGTTATGGGATTGGTTCAAGAGGTCAAAACAATTTTTTCTTTCCCCATAGTGAAGTGTTTTCTTTATTTGCACGTGTTTATAATAGACGTATGCATTCGTCTTTGTTTAAAACATAGGAGTGTATTTTTCTATGCATGGGAACTGTGCTTATATAAGCAGATTTGGCTTAGTGACACAGAGCGGCCACAATTTTAAGGGCTCAGCATATTTCTGCAGAGAGGCGCCTTGCATTGCGATGGTGTACGGGCATCCCTTGGGAGGGTAGTTGCATGGGTACCACTAGCCTCACTCGAGAGATAGTGCAGGGATGGGGATCCTACTGGCATGCCTCGGGGGAGTGTTCTGCCGCTTGACTGAGGGGTTGTTCTCAGGGGGGGAGAAATTCTTTTTGTCTCAGTATGAGTGAACTTCCCCCTTTTCCTTTTTTTTTTTTTTTTTTTTTTTTTCTTTAGTGTTGGAGATGGATTTGGCCTTGACATTGGATGCTAAGATATCAGCTGATTGATTAGTTGATGAAGTGAAATGCCCGTAGAGTCTTTGGGGGGGGGGAGAAAAGAAATTTTTTTTCTCCCTTGGATGAAGAGAAAAGGAAATAAAGAGATTTTTCTTTTCCGAAAATGAAGGGAAAAGTAGTTAACATGCACGGGATGTGTTATATGTTTCTTTGTGCCTTGAAAGACACAAATATACACAGATTATTTTTTTATTGTGTTGGAGAAATTACTTTGAAATGCCGATGATTGGTGTTGTATCTGTGTTGTGTGGCAATGGTGTTATGTCATGGTGTTGCATGCTGGAGAAATTGTATGTCATAGGATTCAGCAATACTGTTGTATGCTATTTGAATTTCACCCTTACTTGAGAATTATTGCTTTGGAGAGTTATTATTATTATTATTATAATAATTATTATACTTGAGATGTGTCAGGGAGGTTTGCCTAAGGTATAATTATCATTACGGGAGAATTGTTTTGCGAGAGATTGAGATATTTCATGGGAGATTATTCAATAATTATTACAGATAATTATTCAAGGAGAATTATTACAATGAATTAATGGGAGAAGTCTTGTGTTAATTATTTGTTCAGTTTTTGTAACTTTGGAGAATATTTCAGTGATTCACGGGGATGAGTTTTGCTGAATCTTGATGAATCTGGCTGAATCTTGGTGAATTGTGTGAGTTTTGCTGAACTTTTTTGTGCTGAATTTTTGGAGAATGGACAAGCATTAACATTGGTGATATTTTGTACTGATACTGATGATTTTGATGATAGCAATTTTTTTTGGTGATTTTGTGATAATGATACTTCTGATACTGATTTTTTATATACTAATACGTGGGTGTTTTAATGCTATCAAGGGAGGTGAAATCTTTTGTGATTATGGGAAGAACTAACAACACATTGTTTTAGTTTTTTTTCTTTTTTTTTATGAGTTCAGCAGATAATTGCTTGACATCTAGTGAGTTACGGGAGATAGTTAATGGTGCCGATGATTTTTTTTTCTCCTTTTTTTGGAAATTAGCCATCGCTGACAAGTTTTTTTTACCATGGGTGAATTTGAATTTGTTTTTTCTCTCCAGTTAGTGTGAATATTGTCTCAGTTCATGACTTAGAGTCATTGTTCGGGAACGTGTTCGTGTTTTAGCTATTTGATGCTATAGAGTAATATAGGGGAGAATTTCTTGCATGTTTTGAATGCATACGTAATGGCACTACATTTTTTCTCTGGATATTTGTGTTCCAGAAATTGTGAGTTTTCTTGCACAATACCCTTGTTGTATTTGTGACAACTTTGTGAGAGATAGGAAACTTGGTTAAGTTTTCTAATGGCTATGTCGTAGTGCATATGGGGAAGTCTTTGCTTAGACACTGTGAATTTGGAGTTCTGTTATAATGAGTTGTGGCACATTGGTGGTTTTTTCTAGAACTTTCTAGACAGTTTTATTTGCCGAGTTTTTGCCCTTTTTTTTTAGCAGTTATGCTAAATGGAGTGAGTTTTTATAGTTTTTACTATAACATTGAGTTATTCTCTGGAGGAATTGGAGTTAGAATTGGAGTATAATTGGAGTTATAAATGGAGTTATAATTGAGTATAATTGAGATATATTATTTTGGAGAGATAATTGGAGGTATATATTTTTTTGGAGTTATATTTTGAGATATAATATATGGGAGATGTATATTTTTGGCCATTTTTGATATTTGCCAATATTGGGAGTGTGTGAGTTAGATGCCTTGAGTGCACATTTTTTTGGAGATGGGATTTCATTTTTTGATATTCCTTTTTTGGAGATATATATTTTTGGAGCCTTGTTTTGTTCCACATGGAGTTATTGTGGAAATAGAGGTAAATATTTTGTATTTGCCGAAATAGAGGTGATTATTCTCTATTCCTGGAGTGGTGTCTTTTTCTTTCTACTGACATTGTGCTTTGGAGAAATAAGGAGAATAATATAAGGGGGTTGGTTATTAACCAAATGGAGGAAATATTTCTATAACCGGAGTGGTGTTATTATTGATATGATGTCTCATAATGGAGTTGGAATTAATCTTGGGCGGGTAACCCTTTTTTGTGTGGTTATTGGAGTTTTTTTTCAAGAGAAGATTTCTGTGGTTCTCTTTTTTTTTGATTTCGTGGGACTATTTAGAGAGAAGTGGCATTACTGCATTACGAGTTATTTGGAGATGTGTGTGCATTTTTCATGTTCACAAGTGTGTTATTCTTGGAGAAATATAATTTGGGAAAAGTCATGTTGAGAGAATAAGTCTTCGAGACAAATTTTTGAACACATTAGTCATATCCTGGAGTTAATTCTGTGAAATGTGTCAGTTAGATTTTTTTTTCTTGAGAATCATGAGTTTCCAAACTTACGTGTCTGACTAGACAATTTTTGTGCTGTTGTTTGAGCATGCGTCCGCAGGTGATTTTTCTGGCTGACAAGCGATGTGATGAAGCGATGTGATGAGCGTGTGCTGATTCTTTTCTTCTGATGGTGATAGATCAGAATTTTTGCAATATCTGGAAATGTGGCTATAGCATTTCACGAAAGCGCATGTGTGAGAGTTTGCTTTCTGGCAAATTCCATAACTTTACATGGAGCATTTCTTGGGGAAAACGCGGGAGTTATGCATATTATACATGTATTATGTATTTTGTGATTGGGGAAATCTACTTGTGATTATTCTTTTTTTTTTATTATTATTTTTCTTCCTTTTCCTATGAAAGATATGATTTGGGGATGAGCTTAAGTAGCATTTCTTTTTTTGGACGGGAGATTTGATTTTACCGGGAGGTCTAATTTTTCGAGGGTTATTGCTTACGTAAATGGGAGTTTAACATTAAGTCTCATTGTGATTAATTATTGAGCAGTAGAGGGGTTTTTGCTGTTAAAAGCTGGAGGTTTTTACTGATTTTGTGGGTTGTCAGAACTAAGAGAAATTTTTGGGCGTCTGGGTGTTACGTGATTCTTTTCTTTTTTTTCTTTCTTTTTTTTTTGTGAGCACATTCGAGTTCGAAATGTGAGTGCAGAATTCCGTGGAGTTGCTGTGATTTCTGAGTTGTGTGTGTGTGACTGATGTGCGAGTTTGGAGAATTGGAGTTGGAGAACTTGATGTTTCTTTTTCTTCTTAGAGGAGTTGTGATGATGACTTATCATTTTAGTAGTCATATTTGAGGGAGTTAATTGGGAGACGTTCAGTTAGTATTTCTGACCTTTTTGAGATCATTGTTTGATAGAAGTAGTATGTTTGGGTTAATTTTCTTAGATTGACCAAAGACCTGATCTGACATACTAACGCCCAAAGTTCACCGACACCAGCAAGACGTCCACCAGCCGTGAAGAGAGGTTGCTGCCATGTTGTCCATGGTGATTACAAGTATTCCACGTGGGTGTTCGAGAGAATTCTACAGCGTGTTTTTTTGGGGATCTACAAGAAGCCGTGAGAGTCTTCTACGATGAGGGAGGCATTCCGTCTTCCTACAGTTGCTACAGCCTGCTATAAGCCTGTTGCTGTCTGTGCAGCTACTTGCAGACAAGCGAAGAGGGATATTCAAGAATCCTAATGCAGAAAAATATCAGAGAAAATGCGTTTTGTGTTATTGGGAGATAAAGCGTGATAAGACTTTATTTTATAATGCCAGAGAACGTGCAGTTTTACTTATTTTGTTTTAAGCCGGCCAATGTTTTATATTATATAAGCAATTTTGCTAGGCGGGAGCTAGGCATATAGGTGCGAGGCCGAGCATCGTAAGACATAGGGTTTTGTTTTTTGATTAATTATATATTGTTCGTGCATTCTCTGTAACCTGTGGAATGTGGAGGACAGGGCAGAGTAAACGACCTGAGGGTAGCTGATCAATGAGTTGCTAGGGGATGGCGTGAGATAAAAGTGCTTAGTTTGTCGAGTCAATGTACGACAGTTTATGAACTCTTCCCAAAGTGCCTTTGTGAAACTAGATGCAGCTAGAACCGCGAGGCACTAGCGAACGTGTGTTCGTATGTGCGTGTGCGCCTCTTCTATTCATAATGCCAAGTTATGGGAAGACTTGCACAGACATTCGGGGAGGAAGGCGAAGCCATGATGGCAGATGCCAAAGTCTTTTTATTTATCAGTGAGTGATATTCCGGTTGGGAATGGGTAAGTGTTACCTTTACTTTAGCCAAAGGGGTGGCTTGTTTGATATCTTGTAAGATGTTCCATTTTGTTAACTTTGTCTTTGAACTTGTGTGTGTACTTACCAGAATGTGTTCTGTATCTTTGACAGATGGTTCTGGATTTCTGTGGGACAGAGTTCCCAGGGAAAGGTGTGTTTTACCTTTTGGGTGACTTGACAATGAGTAGTTTTAAGTTAGTCTGTGAGACTGGATTACTTAGTTACCGACTTAGTTGTTATTGTAAATAAACGTTATGTTATGATGCAACTCTCTCATTTTCATACCTGTTAGAATGGAGAGAAGAGAGAGAGAGAGAGAGAGAGAGAGAGAGAGATGTGGGGTGATTGCAGGGAGAGAGAGAGAGAGAGAGAGAGAGAGAGAGAGAGAGAGAGATGTGGGGTGATTGCAGGGAGAGAGAGAGAGAGAGAGCCTGTGTGGTTTTATAACGGAGTTATGGGAGGTCTGCCTTCCGTTTCGTTGTCCACCTCTTGCCGTTATGAAATACATGGAGGTTTTCCCATGTAATAGTGGTGGCATGGAGGGATAATTCCCCCATATTAATATATATATATATATATATATATATATATATATATATATATATATATATATTATATATATATATATATATATATATATAATGTTTCATATTTTTCGTATAATTGAAGATGATGCTGGTAAACGTCAATAAGGATTATCATTATTATTGCTATTTATTACATAATAACCAGCTGGAGAAAGCTAATTAAAAACAGCTACCCTGACTAAGGATTTAGCCGAGAGGAAGCACATCACATTACCATAGTCTTAAACTTATTCCCCTTTCCACTTCCCTTGAAATCCAACGAATCGTGCAGAAAGATCCGCCGTGGGTAATGCAGAGCGAATACTTACCCCCCTCTCTCTCTCTCTCTCTCTCTCTCGCTCTCTCTCTTCTCCTCTCCCTCTCTCTCTCTCTCTCTCTCTCTCTCCTTCTACAAGGGAAACCACGGTCCATTTTTTTCCATGGGAACTTCCTTTCCTGAGGTGAATTTTCACGCTTACATGCTTTCCCCTTCTCGTCAGGTTCGGTCACCATATTTTTCTTAAAAAAGTAGACAGTTTTACGTGCAAATAGAAAGGCAGGTCATGTATAAGTGTTAAAGGGATGTAATTTCTTTTAATGTAATTTATAGCATAAACCATGGCCAAGAACTTAAGAGTAGAAATTGAATCACTCAAGGAACATTCTCACGTGACAGGAAATGTACTACTTTACTCAGTTTTAGGAACGTGCACATACTGTAACATGTTTAATGCCCAAGCAGGCCAAGTAATAAAACCTAAGTAGAAAGATAATTACTCCTAACTTTCTGCCTTATTCAGATCACTATAACAAATGAGAGAGAGAGAGAGAGAGAGAGAGAGAGAGAGAGAGAGAGAGAGAGAGAGAGAGAGAGAGAGAGAGAGAGCTGTAAGGTAATCCGAAATAGAACGACCTCCCGTATCACAAAGACAAGAAGATAGTATTACAGTAAAACACGGCGTTGACTTTCTCTTTTCATAATTTCACACTAATTTTAGTCTCGGTAGATACTAATAAGCATTTCCCCATTTGCATTCCCAGAAGAGCGATACGAGGCCTTGACAACAAAGAGCTGACTCGCAAACTGTTATTGCTGAACGTAATATATTCATCAGAGTGGAAAGTGGACACCTCTTTGATGCAAATAAATTTCTGAAGTTAAAAATAATTAGCATCTGAGGCTTTGAAATCTAGCTGTTTTCTTCGGTATTTTACTGTTAAAAACTCTTTCATTTTGAAATAAAAATTTTGCTTTACTTTGAAAACAGAAAATTACCATTTCACATTTGGTGATATACAAAGAAACAAAGGTTCCTCGTTGGACGAGTGGTTTTCGCGCTCGGCCACCAATCCGGTGGTCCGAAGTTCGATTCTCGGCCCGGCCAACGCGGAATCAGATTAATTTATTTCTGGTGATAGAAATTCATTTCTCGATATAATGTAATTTGGATCCCCCAATAAGCTGTAGTTCCCGTTGCTAGGTGACCAATTGGTTCCTAGCCACGTAAAAATATCTGATCCTTCGGGCCAGCCCTAGGAGAGCTGTTAATCAGCTCAGTGTTCTGGTTAAACTAAGATATACTTAACAAAGAAACAAGAACCCATTAGAACATGAAATGGTGCGCCATCACTGTCGAACTACGAATCAGTAGCTGAAGGACAAGACAATAAATAACACACATTTACATATTCCCTTCTCTCCCACAAAATGTCTCTCGGTGCGGGGAGTGGGTCAGTGGTGTTTCCTGCCTCAAAATCCCACCACCGCCTCAGGCTGGACAACGGGACACAACAACCAAATTCCTCCTTATTACGTCACCTGGATGAATCGCTCATGCGAAACCTCGCTTTATTCTATCCCTCGTAGTTGCGACCAAGGCCGATGTGTGACGGAAACTACACGTGAAATTATATCAAAATATCTACTCTATTAGAAGCTTAGGTATTATTCACCATGAAAACGCATTTGCATACTTAAAGTTTCCCCTTCGATGCATCCGACGAAACTTGGCATCTCTTTACAAGATGGCGACCGTTGCGGCGTGTCCCGTTTCCGGTCTCGTGCAAGCCTCTCACACCTCCCGAGGTATCAATATATCTTCAAGTTGATAAAAACAAAACTTGTTTACAGAAAAACCTTATTGTAAAACCTCAGGAACAGTTTACGGTAAAATAAAAGTTATCGCGATTGAGAATAACTTAAGATTTGCGATTAGAATGAAAAGTAAGTAAATAGTCGTAAGGTTTGTGTTGATTAACAGAGATGGAAATGCAAAACAGCCAAGGAGGAAATTTAGAGATTGCAGAATAACCCCTTAAAAAGTAAACGAGTTAAAAACAAAAATAAATAAATAAACGGCGAACGGGTCCTATACGAAGCCAGAATTCAATCTAAACCGATCTAAACAAAATGTACATGAGAGAACTATTTATTTCACTGATGTAGCCACAACATTAAGAAATTAATTTACAAACCAGTAGATAAAGATCTAAGAGAACGCACACCTCCACCAATGTCTAACCCCTGAGCGACTTTGCAAAAGTAAATATATGGTTACCAAATTCTGCGGTAAAGCGTGGGTGGGTGGGGGGGTTTTCAGTTTCATAAGCCTGGAACCTAACGCCCAAAAAGGCCCCTTCGCCAAAAACGTGACTTGAGGCCTTTCACCTAGCGATAAAATTTCCGTAAAAATCCATCCATTAATTCCTGCGTAATCTTTCTAGGATTAAGCCTAGTGACTACCTCAGAAATCTACTAGTATTAGTATTATGATGATGATAAAACACACACACACACACACACACAACACACATATATAATATATATATATATGATATATATATAATATATATATATAGCTGGTAAAAATGTTCTTTTACAACAGAATTCCATCTAATAAAAGGAGCCCATAAAAAATATAGAGAGAAAAATACTATATTTCAGAGACTGCTGTCTCCCTCTTCAGAAAAGTTTACAGAAAAAGTGGTATTTATACCAAGAGATCCCATTCACAGGTAAGCCAATTTAGAGCACTCCCGCTAATATCTTCCTTTAATCTTCTTAAGCGTTGGTTTTATGAAAATCTGGTCAATCACATCTGAATCCCATGGTCCTTTTGAGATGTTCATTACCACCTTTTCTGTAAACATTTCTCATTCATCTACCTGAAGGGGGAGACAGCAGTCTCTGAAATATAGTATTTTTCTATTTATATTTTGGTGGTTTTATGGGCTACTTTTATTTTGGGTATATATATATATATATATATATATATATATATATATATATATATATATTATGATATATATAATTATATTATATATATAGATATAGTTTATATATATATATATATGTATATATGTATATATATATATATATATATATATATATATATATATATATATAATATATATATATATATATATAAGCGAATACCACAGGAAAATAATAGTCAGAAATCCAAGCGCTTTCGTCTTTACTCAGACATCGTCAAGGAGTTAACTCCTTGACGATGTCTGAGTAAAGGCGAAAGC